>NW_026622863.1:53385303-53668301 GCF_023065955.2 Ursus arctos | reverse complement strand
AAACTAACGGCGATTTTAAAAAGGAAGATGAAGCTGTATCTTAGAGATCGTTTCTCATCGAAATATAGATTTGTCACCTTTTTTCTTTCCTTCATTTCTTCGTTCTTCCTTCTGCGCTTCCCGTCTTCCTTTTTTAGACAACTGCGAGCTACCTGGTGCTGGGTTTTAAGTGTGCTGTGATGTCTCACCTCGTTACCAGGGCTGCCACAAGGAGCCTTGTGTATTTGCTGTTCTCTAAAACTGCAATTTCTGGGTCAAGGAGCACATGCACGTGTCATTTTGATAAACGTGGACAGAGTGCCCTCCACAGAAGGAGTCCTTTTGCTGGTCCCTAGTGATGCGTGCACGTGTCCTCATCCAGTGAACAGGACGCTGCAGGCTGTGGTCAAAGGGAACATGTCTTTCGGCAACGTTCAGTGAGCGGTTTTTCTGTTTTCTGGCCTGGGGCCTGGCGTCTTCCCCTTGGGTCAAGATGTGGCAGTGGGCACAGGCTGGGGCAGGTGGCCAGATCCCGGTCCCGGCAGTGTGGCTCATACCAGCCCGTGGACCTCCTTCCGTGTGAGGGTCCGGCTGCTGGGGGGAGGCTGGGGTCAGCAGTATTGGCGAGTCCTCTTGCTGCCGTTTCTTCAGTGAACGTTGGCTGAGAGCCTGCTCTGTGTGTGGCCATGGCCCCGTGGACTCCAGCGGGGCTTGTGCTGGCCGGACTCTCCATCCCCCAGGGGCACGGTGGCTCCCTCATTTCTGAGGCCTGGGAATGCTCTGGCTTGTTTTCACGCCCATCGGGACAGACGCGGATTGGGTCCTCATTCCTGTGGACTCTGCTGGGTCAGTTACGTGGCTGTTTGTTGTGAAGGACTGGGTGACTATTGTCAAGCTTAGAGTCAGGGAAAGGGCGAGGGGTCTGTGTGAGCCTTCCTCTGGAGGTGAAGGGAGGGGACAGGACCGGGAGGGGCCTCTTGAAACTTCAAGAGGCTCTTGGAGGGGTCATGGCCCGTGTGCGAGGGGAGGTGAGTCCTGAGGGCCCTGACTGCAGCTGGATACATGCAGCTGGGGGCACAGAATCTCCGCGAAGTACTTTTCCTGTCCCCACTTTTTAGGTGGGAGCACTGAGGCGTGAGGAGGCTCGGGGCCGCCCAGGGGGTAAGGGGTGGGACAGAAGCCCTGGAACCTGTTCTTCTGACTCGGCTGTGTCACCTCCCTGCTCTGAGGAATCAGGGTCTCAAGTTTTCTTCTTAAACCAGAGTGCAACACACAATGGTGCATGGGCCAAATCTGGCCTGCCGCCGGTATTTGTGGGTAAAGCTCTGTCGGCGCGGCCAGGCCCGTGGGGCTCGGCTGCCTCCCCTCTGCCGCGCGGAGCTGAGTGGTCAGCACAGGGGCCGTGTGGCCCGAGAAGCTGGGGTATCAATCACCTGGGCCTTTCAGAAGAAGTTTGCTGGTCCCTGTTTTAGACCAACTCTCCTATGCTGAGGTTGTTTGGCATCTGTGAGCAAGTGGTTTTGGAAAGTTAACAGGACTGTGGGCTTGTCCCGTGGCTTTTGAGAAAGTGTTCACATTTGCCATTGTGACACCATCGTGAGTGTACCACCTGGTCAGCTCTCACGCGTGCGCACACCTGTGAAGCCAGCACCCAGGTAGAGGTGGAGGGTGTCCCCGTCCCTCTCAGGCTTGCCCAGCACAGCCCTCCCCCAGAAGCATCCTGTCCTGTCTTCTGCCAGGCTTGTTCTAGAACTTTCCATGGGGTCATGCGCCTGGTCCTTTGTGTCTGCTGTGTCTGGGAGGTTTCTTTAGTTACCTCGCTGCATGTGTGCTGCTCCCATCACAGGAGCGCGCTGTGCGTCCTGCGTGTGCGTTTGAGCTTTGAGGGGTGTTTGGATTATTTTCAGGTTCACTGTCTGTTTAACTGCCAGTCTCCAGGGCCCTGGAAGCCAGTTCTTATAATTTGTTGGGTATGGGCTCCGTCCTGGACTGGGGCGTGTGTTGGTCTCCCGTAGCTTAACTGACCTTCTGCTGGGAGGCTTGTGTCGTGTGTGGTGCCTGCAGCCGTTGTGGTCGGAGCACCGCTGGCCCAGGACCTGCGGAGCCTGCCTGCCTTGCACGCCGGGTGCGATGGGCTGCTTCCCTTTCTGCTGTGATGGATAAACACATCGAGTGCTGGTTAAAGACTAATCTCTGATTACCGGTGCACACACTGTTCCCACCCCTTCAGGAAGCTGGCCAGATCCAGGTCCGGCTCCCGGGGACGGTGGGGAGTTACTAATGGCCCACAGCAGGGTCCCCGGCACATTTCACAGCTGCTGAGCCGGCTCAGCCCAATGGCCGGGTCCTCCCTCTGTTGTTTCTCTGTGCTCTGGGCGGCTCTCAGGGGCTCCCTGCACACTCTGAGGTGCACCGTTGTTTGAGGACTGGCGGTTTTTTCTCCCATTTAATTTTCACGTGTTGGAAAGAAATTTGTTCTCCTGTCCTATAATGCAGAAGCCGTCACAGGGTGTTCCCGCTGCTCCCAGTACGCCTGTGTCCCCTGTGGAGAGCCGAGGCCTGAACAGACCCTGCAGGCTCGGTGCCTCCCTCCTGACTCCCAGTTCGGGTAAGGGAGTCGTCTCCTTGTGGTTCTCAGAGCTGGAAGTGGTGACACTTGCCAGACTTACAGGACAGCGGAGAAGGCAGTGCACACGCCCGTGTCCTGGGCTGCTCTGGAGTGTGATTGAACAAGTGTGTGTTTGTGGCCATGCTGCGCTGGGTTTTCCTTTGAGAGAGACAGAGCAGGGTCTGCACCCTTGTGCAAAGTCCAGGTGTCGCCGCAGTGACCGCACCTGCCGTTTCCCTGTTTCCGTCTTTGTATCGAGACACACGTAGTCGCCGAGCCGCACGAGTCCCAAGCGTGCGGTGCCGGGGCATCGAGCATGTTCCTGGGGGTGCAGCCATCGCCGCCGCCTAGGCCCAGAGTATTGTCGTCATCCTGAACACAAAGCCCATATCCGTTTGGAATCCCCCAGCTCCTGGCAGCTGTGACCCTCCTTCCTGTCTGGATGTGCCTGTTGAGGACGTGCCCTGTGAGCGCGCTCTATGCCGTCTGGCTGCTTCCATGCGGCGCCGCGTCCTCAGGGTCGTCCCTGCAGGGGGCAGCACGCAGCAGTGCTGGGTTCTCTCTCATGGCCGTGTGGTATCCGCCGTGCTGATGGGCCACGCTTGTTGATCCGTCTGCTGATGACATGCGGGTTGGTGCTGGGGCTGGGATCCTGGCAGCCGTGTGAGTGACTGGTGTGCCCCCCGCCCCGAAGGCCATGACGCTGATGGAGTACCTCATCAAGACCGGCTCGGAGCGCGTGTCACAGCAGTGCAAGGAGAACATGTACGCCGTGCAGACGCTGAAGGACTTCCAGTATGTGGACCGTGACGGCAAGGACCAGGGTGTGAACGTGCGTGAGAAGGCCAAACAGCTGGTGGCCCTGCTGCGTGATGAGGACCGGCTGCGGGAGGAACGCGCCCATGCGCTCAAGACCAAGGAGAAGCTGGCGCAGACCGCCACTGGTGAGGCCTGCCGCCCCCAGGAGGTCCCTCCTGGCCCACCCTGCCCCTTCTTCTGGAAGCCCCTGGTGGCCAAGGGTCCAGGCTGCCTCCTTGCCCGGCGCCCTGTGCCCAGCCGCCGAGCCTTCTCGCTCCCCCTCCTTCCTGGCCAGGTGGGCTGGAGTTCCAAATTCAGGCTCTCCCCACCCACGACGGTCCTTCCCTGTCCTGTCCCCCTTGCTGTGGGACCTGACAGCTGAGAACTGTTCTGTTCACCCACAAATGTTGACCAAGAGCCACCTGAGGGCCCAGGTGTGCCCCTGTCAGCAGCCTGAGCCCTGGAGCTGCCAGACAGGTTCGCCCATGGTCCTGCCTGAGGATACTCAGTGCCTAAGACAAAGAGCAGGGGATTTGGAGGGGGCTGCCCAGGGCTGGAGGTTAAGGATGGCTCTCTGAGGGGGGACTGCATGCCCATACCAGCACGGGCCAGCAGGGAGGAGTGGTCGGGCGCTACCCCCCAGCTCAGCTGGTCCTTCGCCTGTGTTAGGCCACTGTGCCCTGTCCGTTCCCCCTTCCCATTCTCTGTTCCTGCCTCCCTTCGCTCCTGCCAGGCACCCCTTGTGTCAGCCTCACCCAGGCTGAGGTTGGGGCCTGAGGATGCAGGTGCTGTTCTTCCCCTAATGCCCAGCTGGTCCGGCCGTACGGTTCTCCACCAGCCCTGCAAATGCTGGACACATGGGAGCTTTGTGGGACCAGGGATGAAGGACCTGTGTCCCCTGGGCTCTGTGCCAGGCCCCAGGTGTGCAGTGTGGAAACCCGGCTCATGGGCTCTGAGGCCCCCAGACTTGCTGCCTCTCTCCTGGCGGGCTTTTGCTCTTGCGCCGGCAGGGATTCTGGGGGGCCTGACAAACCCGGCTCGCAGTCCACCCCCCCACCCCCAGTGGAAGCCCGCTCTCTGGGCTGGGGGGCCGCCTTCTCTTTCCCCACCCGTGTCTCAGCTGATTCTCCCCACGGCAGCCTCCTCAGCAGCGGTGGGCTCTGGGCCCCCTCCCGAGGCGGAGCAGGCGTGGCCGCAGAGCAGCGGGGAGGAGGAGCTGCAGCTGCAGCTGGCCCTGGCCATGAGCAAGGAGGAGGCGGACCAGGTACCGGCCCCGTGGGTGTGGGGGGCGAGGCAGGGGTTTGACTTCGGTTCTGCCATCCCATTTCCATCCTTCACCCCTCAGCTCCTGAGGGCCGGTGTGCTCTGTCCCCCCGCCCTGCCTCCCTTATCTGTCCGCTGCTCCTCTCTCTCTCTGCTGCTCCTCCTCCGTCCCGCTCCTCCTCCTCCTCCGTCCCGCTCCCGCTCCCCCTCCTCCTCTGTCCCACTCCCCCTCCTCCTCCTCTGTCCCGTTCCCCCTCCTCCTCCTCCTCCTCCCCCTCCTCCGTCCCGCTCTTCCTCCTTCCCGCTCCCCCTCCTCCTCCTCCTTCCCGCTCCTCCTCCCCTCCCCCTCCCGCTCCTCCTCCTCCTCCGTCCCGCTCCCCCTCCTCCATCCCGCTCCTCCTCCTCCTCCGTCCAGCTCCTCCTCCTCCTCCCCCTCCCGCTCCTCCTTCGTCCTGCTCCCCCTCCCCCGTCCCGCTCCAACTCCTCCTCCGTCCCGCTCCTCCTCCTCCTCCGTCCCGCTCCTCCTCCTCCTCCTCCTCCTCCTCCTCCTCCTCCTCCTCCGTCCCGCTCCTCCTCCTCCTCCTCCGTCCCGCTCCTCCTCCTCCTCCATCCTGCTCCTCCTCTGTCCTTGTCCAGAGAATTCTTGTTTCTTCTGCGTGGATGCTGTGCTCTCTCTGTGACCGTGTCTGTGGCTCTGTGCCTCCCTGGCTCTCCTCCGTTGCTCTGTGTGTGTGTGTCTCTGTCTGTCTGTCTCTCCTCTTCTCCCTCCCTGTCTCCCATCTCGTGTCCCGCCCCGGCCCCTTCACGCTCTCTCTCCCCCAGCCCCCGTCCTGCGGCCCCGAGGACGACGTCCAGCTCCAGCTGGCCCTTAGTTTGAGCCGAGAGGAGCACGACAAGGTCAGAGCAGCCTCCCTGCCCTCTGTAGGGCTCCCCTCAGGCCCTCCTCAGGTCCCCGCGTCCTTGCCCCTCCTTGCGCCCCCCTGCACCAGCCCCGTCCCTAGTTTACACACGTTCTGCTGCAGCATTTCCAGCAGTGGGACCTGTGTCACAGGGCTTCTCAGGCGGTGCGGTCGCAGCACGTGAAGCAGGTGCCTTGTAGCTGCTCTGGGGGCACGAGGGAGCCCTTCCCTCACCCTCTACCACAGCCCCAGGCTTGGTCACCTCCGCCCAGCACAGCAGACACCACAGAGTCAGGCATCTGGCGGGAGGGCCCGTCCTCCCCGGGGCCCCATGCTTCCCAAGCCTGTCGGAGCCGTGCCAGGCCAGGCTCATCTCCTGCATACCACCCCTACGGCCCTGTCCCCCAGACCGCACGTTCTTCCCCGTCCTTCCTTCCCACACATTGTCCACATCCCATTTTAATTTTGTCACTTTTGTCTGGGTGGGAGAGGGTTGTCAGGGGCCGTGCAGTTGGGGGAGGGGGCAGCCGTGTCCCTCACATTCTGACCCTCCCTTGCTGCCTTCCTGCGTGACCTAAATAGGAAGAGCGGATCCGCCGTGGGGACGACCTGAGGCTGCAGATGGCCATAGAGGAGAGCAGGAGGGAGACCGGTGGCCAGGAGGAGGTGAGCACAGGCTGGCTGCCCTGCGCTCCATGCACTCTGGGGCCTGTGGGGAGGGGGCGCCAGGCTGCTGCTGCTGAAGGTCGCTTTCTTCTCACGCAGATGCGTGGAGACCAGAAGGCACTTTGTTAGTGCCTGGGGCGCAGAGCGCACTAGGTGTGAACTCTTGTCTGTCCCTGCTGTGGGGGCCGTTCCTGCTCCTGGGCAGTCCTTGTCGCTGAGCAGCCTGATTGTGCGAGAAGGGGGTGGCCTAGAGCTACTGCACGCTCACATTGTCTTGGGCACCTCCTCATGTCCGCCCACACCCCGTACTCCGAGGGTCGGTGGGTGAGCGAGACCAGTCTGGTCCCCAGCCTTCTGGGCCTCCAGTCCCCCCCAGTGGAGACAGATGACGTTTGGTCGTGTTTCAGTTTCTGTCTTGGCTCTAAGGGGGGATGGGTTTCCTCCACATGTCAGGGCCAAGGGCACTCATGTGGCTGGGGCATCCAAGCTGGCCTCTTCCATGGCCTCACATGTGAGGCCTCCTCACTTCCGGGCGCCCTGGGTGTCCTGAGTATCTTCATAGAGAGGTCGGCCTCCACAGTGGGGTGGGTCGTGGGGCTCCCTCTGATTGAAAGAGTGTAGACACCCTCCCGATGGGCAGGCTGGCTGGTCAGCCATAGCAGGGCTCTTGATAGGAAAGCCTGCTCAGGCCGGCCTCAGCCAGAGAGTCTCCGTGATGGCTGGCAAGTCAGAGCGTCCTAGAGGATCGCTGGGCTTTGGTCCTAGCACCCTGCTGCCTTTGTCCTGTGGGGATGGGAGGTGTGGCACCTCTGCCTCCAGACACCAAGTGCTCTGGTTGGCTGGGTTCACCCCCAGAACACGGGGAGATAGCGTGCACACGTGTGTACGTTGCTCATGTGTTGCATTGGAAGCCTGGAGAGTGCGGTGATGCGGGACGTGTGCTGGGCCTCAGCCAGGACTGTTCAGAGCGGCCGGCCTGTAATGACTGGTGACTCAGGGAGGGCGACCCAGGGCAGACCTCCCAGAATGCGTGGGAACTGCACGGGTGGGGCCGGGAGGGGCAGCTTTGGGCTTTGGCCTCTGTGCTCATTCCTGGTGGGACCTGGGGAGTGGATGGAGGGACGGGGGCAGGACCAGGTGGAACTCTTGGAATTTGGTGGTGGGCTGTGCTGGGGTGGTGGGGTGGCACTGGGAGGTGGGGAGGCTGCCTCCGCCTGTCTCGTGGCCCCTGGCTGTCTCTCTCTAGCGGCAGGTCTTCTCCACCGTGACGCCCTGGCTCTCTCTCCTCTCTCGTGCTGCGGCCATCTCTCCTCCAGGTTCTCTTCCTCGTCTCCTGGCTTGGCCTGCTCACGCCTTATACGCTCTCTCCTTTGTCTCCTGCAGTCATCCCTCATGGATCTTGCTGACGTCTTCACGGCCCCGGCTCCACCGCCAGCCTCAGACCCCTGGGGGGGCCCAGCGCCCATAAGCGCCTCCACCTCGGATCCTTGGGGGGGGCCCCCTGTCCCTCCGGCTGCTGATCCCTGGGGTGGTCCGGCCCCTACACCAGCCTCTGGGGACCCTTGGAGGCCTGCTGCCCCTGCGGGGCCCCCGGTTGACCCTTGGGGTGGGACCCAGCCCCCTGCAGCTGGAGAGGGGCCCACGCCTGACCCATGGGGGAGCTCTGATGGTGAGTGCTGGCTGCCTGCCTGCTCCAGCCTCCACATCCAGTGTGCAGTCCAGGGCACGCCCTGGGGACAGGGACAGATACAGTCAAGTGGGTGACTGTGGGGGTCAGATAAGACACCCCAGAGGAAGGCGCGTGAGGGAGCCTTGAAGGACAATGGGAAGGGGACCAGGGGGTGTTGGGGTGTAGAGAGGCTGCTCGGGTGGAGTCAGGGTGGGGTGGCTGGGGAGGCTGGGTACAGGCAGGCTGGGAAGCAGCCACATACCCTGTGGGGACTTCAGGGAGCTCTGGGGGCTTGGGTGTGGGGGTTGGGCCCGCCTAGGTGAGACACACACTCAAGGCCCCTTACCCAACTGGGGAGCTTCTTAGGGACTTTCCAGAGGCCTCAAGGCTGAGGAGGGTTTTGCCAGGAAGGGACACACGGGCAGAGGCCCAGCACTGGGTGTACCCATGGCTAGATCGTGGGGACCGGGCGGGAAAGGCTGGCTGGGACTGGGCCCGAAGCCTCCGGGTTGTCCAGCTGCATCCCAGGATGTTGGGTGGGGGCAGGGCAGGGCTTCTGGGAGGTGGTGGGCCTGAAAGGGGGGCTGGAGAGGGTGGGCACAGATTATTCGTAGGTGACAAATCCTCCAACGACCAGCCTCTCACATGCCTCCTTCTTCACCCAGGTGGGGCCCCAGTTGGACCCCCTGCCTCTGATCCCTGGGCTCCAGCCCCAGCTTTCTCAGACCCCTGGGGAGGGTCACCTGCCAAGCCCAGCACCAATGGCACCGCAGGTACTGGCTGGGCTCTGGGGTCGGGCCCAGGGGGCCTGAGTGTGTGTGTGTGTGTGTGTGTGTGTGTGTGTGTGCGCGCGCGCGCTGTGCGCGCGCAGGTCAGCGTGAGGTGTGTGGTCTCCTGGGTGCTGGGGGGCAGGGGGAGGCTGGTCCCCTCGATGAGCTGAGCTGATCTGACATCCTGGATCCCTACAGCAGTGGGGTTTGATGCGGAGCCTGATGAGTTCTCTGATTTTGACCGACTGCGCACGGCCCTGCCAACCTCCGGGAGCAGCACGGGTAAGCCGCCCCCACCCCTGGCCTGGCGCCCCCCCCATCCCCCCAACAGGCTCCTTGGCAGGTGGCCCTGCAGGTCAGGGGGGCGTGCTTCTGAGTGAGGCGTTAAGCAGGGTGGATTCAGCTCCCCACAGCTCCCCATGGGACCCAGCGCCCAGGCAGTTATACTGAAACTTGACGGTTTATCTTTGAAAAGAAAGCTTTAACTTTGTTTCGAGTAATTTTATACTTAGGGAAAAGTTGCAAGAATAGCACAGGGAGTTCTCTTTCTGGAGCTTTCCCATATATGACCTCTGATTTCTTTGTTCCCTGAACGTTTTTCTGGGTGTTTCTGAGGGCCCGGCCGGCTGTACCCTGCGTGCCCAGCAGTGCAGTGACCGCAAGGGGCCTCTGGCGAGTGTCCCCTTCCTTGCCTGCCCACTGGTGCCTCAAGGCCCAGTGCATCTTTCCCACCTGGCGCCCCATCCACGGAGCACCTGGCCTTTGGGCGTCCTGGCTCCTGCGTTCCTCCTTCTGGCAGAGTCTGGGCTGGCTCTGTCCCCAATATAATACCCATCCCCGTGAGGTGTCAGGAGGGTGCAGGAGCCTCTCTCCCGGAGGCCCTGGCGTCTCTTCCCGCAGCAGTGGTGGTCCCTTTGTTCCTTCTTTGTTCATCTTTGAGTAATGCAGGCCGGCAGGAGTATGTGGGACTGATGGGGCACCAGCTGAGAAGGGGGGTGGGGCACCAGTGGTCTGCTCCTGTCCCCCCAGGCCCACCTTGGTTTCTGTGCAGTCTGCAGTTGGCCTTCCTCTGGGCCTTTTCTCCTCTCTTCGCACTGATTCGTGCATTTCCTGAAGTCAGATAGGATTCTTACATCTCTCTTTAAGAAAATCAAATCTCAAGCTAACAAATGTCATCCAGGCTGCTGGGCTCCTTGGTGCCTGCCATTGTCTGTCCACCGTGAAGTTTCTGTTTGGGACTGTGGGACCGGTGGGGTTTTTGTGGGGCTGTGTGAGCACCCCTTAAGTACTCTTGTCCCCTGCTGGTTCTCCCCAGCACACTCTACCCCGAGGTCCCTCCCTGGGCTGTCTCAGTACCGCGGCCTCCCTGTTGAGGGCCCCACTGTGTGTCTTCCCCTGACCCCCTCTCTGGCTCCTTCTAGGGGAGCTGGAGCTGCTCGCTGGAGAGGTGCCCGCCCGCAGTCCTGGGGCGTTCGACATGAGTGGGGTCGGGGGCTCTCTGGCTGAGGCTGTGGGAAGCCCCCCATCTACAGTTGCTCCAACGCCACCACCGCCCACACGGAAGACACCAGAGTCATTCCTGGGGCCTAATGCAGCCCTCGTCGACCTGGACTCGCTGGTGAGCCGGCCGGGCCCCACACCGCCAGGAGCCAAGGCTTCCAACCCCTTCCTGCCAAGCGGTGAGTGTGGGCCTCCCAGGCTGATCCTGCCCGCTGACCTTCTCCCCAGGTAGACCCCTGACTCTGCTCTATGTGTCTCCTCTCCTTTCTCTCCTGTAGGAGCCCCGACCACCGGCCCCTCCATCACCAACCCCTTCCAGCCCGCACCCCCTGCGACGCTCACCCTGAACCAGCTCCGGCTCAGCCCTGTGCCCCCGGCCCCTGGAGCACCGCCGACATACATCTCTCCTCTTGGTGGGGGCCCTGGCCTGCCCCCCATGATGCCCCCAGGCCCCCCGGCCCCCAACACTAACCCCTTCCTCCTATAATCCAGGAGGGAGGGGGATTTGGCCTGGCCTGGCCTGGCTTCCCCCATTTCTGCTCTTTGGGAGACCAGTGTTGTGAGTGCATGTGAAGTGGGGGACCCCTGCCCCCATCCCAGCACCCTCCCCCTCCTGGGGCCCACTCACACTACACCCTCTTCCATGTCCCCCCACCCCACCTCCCTGGAGAGAAACTGGACATGGGGGATGGGGAGGGGTGCTGGCCAGAGGAGGACCCCTTTCCTGTGGCATTAGAAAGGGGAGGGACAGCTGGGGGTCCCCCCACCCATCCCCCTCCTTCCCAACTGGCCCCTCAAATCAGTGTTTGAGCCTCCTCGTCCCCATGCACACCCCTTGGTGAATCCTTGGTGATAATTTTGGCGACTTCGGGAATAAATGGCAATTCTCACGGGTGTGGCTTCCCCAAGTTCCCATCCATGATTCATAGGACCCCTCACCTCGGGGACCCAGGGCTCCGACCTGGTTGCCTCTTCTCAGAAGTCTCGGTTTCCCTGGCCTTTCTGTTCCGGGGGGTGGGCTGTGTGGGGACAGGAGGGGCACCTGAGCCCTGGCGGCGTTGCAGCCCACCGAGGGAGAGCTGATGGGGTTGGTGGGTGGGGGCTAGTGGATGGCACATGGGGGTCAGGGGTTGTCCAGGGTTTGGTGAGCTGTCGGTGAGCGCGCGATAAGGGTTTTCCTAAGACAATGACTCCATGTCCTTGACACATAACAGCACCGTTATGCTGTGTCCCACTGGACCCGACCCCTGCCCCACGCGCACCCCCCATCCTGCCAGCAGTCCTGAGAAACCAGAGTGCAGGACCACCTGGTGCCACCCATTTGCCGGGCCTGTGTTCTTCCGCTCCCCACCCGCGCTCCCCACCATCTCCCATGATGATGAGGGCTGACTGTGTCTCCCCAAGAAGGTGGCCCATTTGAGAGGGTGGCTTGTGAGCTGCCGAACAGCCATGGGGGTGGGGGACTGAGACAGATGGTAGAGCAGGAGTGAACTCAGGTGAAGGGCAGTGGGACTTCTGTCCCTGCTGTCCCGTTTGGGGAGATTGTAGTACAGATTGTGGGGGTGGATGGAGGGGAGAGAGGCAGCCTCCCCATCCAGAGAAGGACATGTCTGGGGGCACTGGAAGCTCGCCAGAAGTGTTTCTCGGGCTGACCGGGGAGGACGTAGGTCAGGGGTGCCGCACATGGCAGCTGAGGCAGCCCTGCACCCCACCGTACTCTTCTGGAGCCCTGTGGGCCCTCCTTCCACTTCCTTTAAGTAAAGACACGGAGGGAGCTAGTAGCTTCGACCTGGGTTTACTCTCCGGAAGGCTCTCTTCCTGTCCCTCACGAGACAAGGAATGCCGAGCGCGGCAGCAGCGGTGAATTTTGGTGTGAGCTCTTGGGCCTGTTCCTCTTCCTTCCTTCAGCACGAGAACACCTTAGCTCCCAAAACCTCGTGTCCCTGCACTCATCCATCTTGCAGAATAGGCTAGCCACCACTTCTCAGTAGGGGAGCCCCCAGTAGTCCTGAGCGCCTGCTTGTAGTGGCCCATCCTTACTCGCATGCGGAAGGAGCGCGGCCATCTCTCTCTTCCTGCCTCAGTTGTTCGCTGGGCTCTTGGCTGAGCTGCTCCCGCGGGCCCATTGTGAGTACTTGCGGGGGGGGGGGGGGGTCCCAGGGGGCGTGCCTGCAGGGGCTGAGGGCCAGAGGGGACAGGATGGCCCAGGGCTTGTCTGGGGGAGCGCCTGGGTCTGTGACCGGGCCCATGGCACCTGAGAGACGGAGGCCCCGCGCTGTGCTTCCGGCGCAGGACCCCGGCCCGCTCCCCACCCGCGCTCCCCTGCTCTCCTGGCGCCTCGGTGCGTGTGCTCCCGCGGCCCACTGCTCCGGCCTGTCCCTGCGCGCGCATGCACGCTTTTTGTCTCCTCTCCTCACCTTCTCGGCCAGCCTCTGCCTCACCTTCCCTCGAGAACTGGGTCTGCCCTCCCTGCAGAGTCCTGTCCTCCCGCTTGGCTCCCGTGCGGCCTCGCAGTACACATCGGGCCCCACACCCCTTCCCGCTTTCCATGTGCACACACCCTGCACTAGGCTGCGAACCCATCGGCAGTCAGCGCATGACGCCCCCGACTGAGGTGGGCCAGCCAGGCCTGGCCGCCTGGTGATTTTTGTAAATAAAGTTTTATTGGAACACAGCCCCTTGTTTTTATATTGTCTGTGGCAGCTTCCACCTACAGGGGCAGCATTAAGTAGGTATGGCAGGCATCACAGGGCGCACGGGCCGAATGTAGTTACCACCTGCCTGAGGAAAGTTAGCTCCCTGCAGCTCCTGTCCTGGTGTCTGCAGGCCTGTCACACCCCACCCCTGCGACAGCCACACACTCCCCACGGGCGCTGCCTGTGCCATCCTTTGTTTTCCATTTCTCTGTTGTCATTCTGCTTTTAGGGCTATTCTTTTTCACCACTCATGTATTTTAGTTTGTGTATTTGTAATTTCAGAGGGCTCCGTTTAACGATCGCTCTTTACAATGTGCATTTTATGGACGTTTTCGAGCGCACACAACTCTAGATGACAGTGTTGTAATCTGCTTCCCAGTTCCTTGAATGCCGGCTGGGCTTCACGGTCAGTGCTCCCTGCCGGGCCTCCTCATCCACAGCACCCTGGGAGCCCCCTCTGAGAACTGCACTGAGACAGTCCCTTCTGCTGTGAGGGGACGTACTAGCCTGCATTTACACGGGGACCCGCAAGCATTAGCCCCGTGCCCTCCAGGGGGGAACGACCCATGGTGCCAGAAGTGCTCCTCTTACCTAGGAAGGTTCTCACTGACCGTCTCCATGACCGGATGGACTGCCCACATGAAACAGAAGTTAAACATGGCACTGTATGGAAAGGAAAGCGCTGGGTCCTGTGCACATTCCCGCTGCCTGGGTGAACACGCAGCCCCCCAAGCAATGACACACCGACTAGCCGCTAGGGAACCAGCCTGGGCTGACGGCCGCCGGCTCGCTGCCTCTACCCCATGGCCTGCAGGCCACGCACAGTGGTGAGGGACGGGGGTGGCACACCTGTGGTGCCAGGCTGCAGTCCCCCTTCAGCGGAAGCCACCCCCCGATTGCCGGACTTGCCTTCTTCCCATGTTCCAAATGGTGTGCGCTTGAAACGAATGTGGGCGTTTCAGCCGTTGAGGGAAACTGAATACATACGCACACATATTTACGGTTTACATAGGTTTTGCTTACATATCCGTTAGGTCACATCCATGTTTTTATTTAATTTATAATCTCCATCATACACTAAGTTAATATTGTGCAAAATAAACACATTTGGAAATTGATGTGAAAATCCAGAACCCATTCATTGGAGCAGAAGTATGAAAAGTCCCAAAGAGGCGACTGTGGTGTTTGGAAGGTGCTTCTCCCTTATCTAATTAGCGTTCACGATTCGCCAAATGTTGGGTGTCTTCCTGCTGTCTTCTGTGCCATCCACGTAACGGGCAGGAAAGACCCAGCCCCGGCTCCAAGCACATGGGAATTCTCTAGAAATGTTGTTCTGTATCAGAGCCCACGGGGGAGCTGGCAATGGCTGGATTCCTCACAGGACAGTCTCAGGAAGCCCTGACCATCCGTGATGGGACTCCCAGGAGCAAAAAACGGACGCAGCACGTCTGCAGCAGGAAGTTCAGTGAAGGTGAAAATATGGGACCCATCGCTGATGTGATAAAAAGAAACGGTGCCAAAATGCATGTCCAGGAAAACCCCTAGTCGGTGTAACCGGGGGCTCACGGAGAGAACAGTCACAGGCACAGTGCTGGCTTGGAAGAGCTCTCCTTTTCTCAAGCCCACCGTCCAGAAGCCAAGTTCTGCGGACAGTAGAATTGGCCCTTGTCGATTAGCAGAGTCTCTGCAGACACCCACATCCCACTCCTTTGTCGTCCCCACGTCCACCTCCCAGTAGTGGCGGCCAGAGCGGAACCCAGGGGAGCCCAGGACGCACAGGGCATAGTCGAATCTCTCGGCTCGGGCCCTCCGGTTCTGTTTGGAATACCCACAGCGGACACTCCTCAGGTCCTCCGAAATGATGAGGTAGTGGTTGGCCGTGTCAACATCCAGGCTCACCTCCCCTGCGGAGGGAAAACAAGCCAATCAGCAAGCCCACGTGCTCGATGGCACTCTGCACGCACGTCTGCGGCAAGGGCCCAAGTGTCTCGCCCGCCTTCTCACCCTATGCTTCCTCCCTGATCCGAATTTCGCTGGGGAGACTTGCCTGGCCCCTGATGAGGTCGAAGGTAGAGAGAGAATGACTGTAGTCAGAACTAGTCCCTCCGACCCCTATTAGGTGTTCTCTTCACATTAAGTTCTCTTAGATTAAAGATGCTTCTTCCTTTGGCACAATTATGCACGAAGAGACCATGGTGCTGTTTGTTCTCAAAATTATTATGCAAACTACCGCATATTCCATCGACATACAGGCACCAAATGAATATGTGAATGATGGCAACTTTTTTACTTAGTGCAGAACATTAAATACGGAAGTTTTGCACGTCTTTCTTCTTGCCAATTACCTTCCTCGTTTACTGCTGTGAAGAGGCAAATGCATCCCAGACCTCTGCTTCCTGGAGTTGGAAACACACAAAGAAGTGAGGCTGGGGGTCCTGAGAGGAGCCAGGTGAACTTTGGACAGTCCAGGCAGAGGAAGGGGCCCCAGGGACATAGGTGGGGATGTGCTGGGGTCTGGCAGCAACGGAGACGCAGGGCAGTGCTCAGCGGGGTGGGGACATGGGGGCACAGGGACCGTGTGCTGCAGACACGCAGCTCCCCCTGATCAGGAGACTATCCTAAGGGGACCGTGTGGATGGAACCAGGACAGCCTCAGAAATAAACCCTGTGGGCCAAAAACCAGTTGTTTCACTTGGCGCCCTGACACACAGCTCTTCGGAAGATGCTCGAACTTTCTGACCATCATGGGGGACTGGACAAGACTTGTCACGTTTCTGGGACAGGGCTCACCATCCCAAATTCGAGTTGCATGGAGCAAGAGTACACTCAGAACACAAAGCAACCCCTGTCCTTCACAGTGACACTGGACCGCAGTGCCCACCACAGCACGCTGTTCACCCCCCTTTCACACCAAGGGCCCCACAGCTCCTCAGGACCCATCGGAGCAGAGCCGGGACAGCGCCAGAAAGAGCAAGGACCTGGCCCTGCTCCAGGGAGCCTGGCATCCTGGCTTGAGCAGGTGAGGCGGGCTGCTGAGCTGGGATAGCTCACCCTAACTCGAGTTGTGAGAGAGTCGGGTATGATTTCTCTCAGGTGCAGGTCAGGGACAGAAGCTGACTTTCTTGGAGACGGTTCCGATCTATACTTCCAGGTAAGAACAACTGCGGCTCGCAGATCAGCATTTCGGCTCATGCCCCCCCCCCCCCCACTGGACTCGTTGGCAAGTTACCTTTAACCGGGCTCTTTAGGGGGCGGGGCGGGGCCGTACCTTGGAACTTGCGCATCTCTGGGTTCATCTGCAGAACGGCTCTCAGCTGGGGCTCCAACTCCTTGATCCTTGAAACCAGCCTCCCGAGATGGGTACCGGGCCTGAGGTCCTTCTTCTGAGAGACCACGGAGCAGGAGGGGCACGAGACACCCTCCCCGCCGGGCTCCCTCTGCAGTGAATGGATGCAGCGCCGGCAGCAGACGAAGCCACATTTCAGGTACACGGGCATCTCCAGGTGAGTCAGGCACACGAGACATCTACTTCTTTCTTTAAAGTGTTCCGCCATGGCCGCTGTCTGGGGAGAGAGGTGCAGATGGGACATTCTGGGGGTCAGATGAACATCAGGTCTCGGGCCACTTTCACCCCAACATACGTGGTGATTTGCCGCCGCTACTACCGGGTAATGAAGGCCCTGCGTTCGTGCAAACAGACAGGACTCACGGCCCGCGGCTTCTGATACTTAAAATGCTGGTTGGAATGAGGGACACAATCCATCCTCAGGCTCTAAGCCAGGTGCTGAGAGGGTCTGTGCTGAGCCACGGGCTGTGTTCCCTGGGCTGTGCCTTTCCTCCCCTGTGACTCACTCCACGCTGGAAGCCGGGGCCTTCCCTCCCCCCTCCTCCTCCCCCGCGCCCATTTTGCCCACCCCCACCCCCTCCCCTCTGGCAACCACCATGTGTTCGCCATATTTGCAGGTCTTTGTAGACATTGGAGAAATGCAAAGGAAGTCCTGTGACGTTGGACTCACCTCAGCGCTGCCCAGGCCCCAGGTCTTCCAGAGCAGTTCTGACGCGAGATCACCCAGGAGGGTTTTTATTAGGGATGCTCCCGCCCGCCTCACCCACATCCTCCCTAATCCCAGCTCCTCTCTAATCCAATCAGAACTGGATTTCATGCGTTAGTGGGACTTTTCTCACGCAATAGAGAGGCGACCACAAACAAAGGACGTAATTGTATCTCAAAAGTATTATTTTGAAAAGAATATGAACACAATGTTGCCATAAGATCTTTCTAGATTAGATGTAGAATATTCCCTCTGCTGGTGATAAGACTTGGAATCAGGGTTATAATTTTAAAAAAATGTGTCGCTATTAATCCTTGTACACAAATGAGGCTCGTTGCAAATAGTTTTGATCACGACAGTGAAATCCCCCATTTCGATCCAGAAAATTGGTTAAGCCTACTCAGAAGTCTCTCCTAGAATCCCACTTAGTAGACCACAGTCTCGTCTTCAAAAGTGTTTCTCCACAAACGTGAGGACCCTTGCTTCCAAGTTCAGAAAACAAACCCCAAGACTGATCCCTGACAAGTCAGCCACTGAAGGTCCTGTTTTATGTTAGTTACAGAATCAAAGATTAAAGATGTTTCACAGTATTACTGTTTTCCTTCTATCGCAGCATAGAGGAGAGGAAACAAGACACGAGGAGACATTTCTTTGCAAACACAGGCAAAACCTGTTCCTCCCGGCATCAGAGGACTCATTGGTGATCTCAGATTAAGGGGCAGGGTGAAAAATTGGGGATGGTGGGGGTGGGAAGGCTTTAGATTGTGCCTAAGTGATTATGTTCAATATGGTTCATTTCATCGTTTCCACGGCACTCTCTTGCTGGCACTTGGTGGAGATCCTTATCCCATGTCATCCCAAGCAGAGGCGCGGTGCCCTGCCGACGTTTCCCACCCGTGCCTTCCCACCTCCCCGAGTTCTAAACCTGAGCCTCGTCACGGTTGTCCCTCCCGGGCCAAGCCTGAAGGGCGTCCTGTGTAGACAGGGGCAAGGCCTCTGTGTCTGCTCTTCATTTTTTCACAAGATACTTGACATAATGGTGTTTTTTCCCCTTAGACTTGCAGGGAAAAAAGAAATCTCTGTAGTTCTAGTTTGTGGTCGAGTAGTTGGTTTGGGACATGGGGATTGGCATTGCGGAGGGAAAAACAAAGTCCAACATTTCGAAAGTGATTCCGTCGTGTATGTTTGGTGCTGCTTCCTTCCTTTGTTCTAAAACAGTTACTAAGTAGTGAACTATCATGAAGCAGGACCCGTGTTAGCATGAGCCATTAACTCAGTCCTAGTTGCAAAGTTGGGAAAGATTTCCGTGGGGAAGTTTTATCAACCAGAGAAAGACATAGAGTAAACCAGGTAAAGTGAAAAGGGGCTGTTTGGGCCACCGGGTCTGCCCATTTGTGAAAGTACTTCTGTTCTCCCCACAGTGGATAGGAGCCTGCATGGGGCACAGACAACACTCCCCTCATCATTTCGGGTGACCCGAGGAGTGTGCCATGTTGGCCTATCAACCAGATTCCCAAAAAAGCATGCTGAGAGTTCAGTTTTGCACTCTGTGCCCTGGACTCTCCTGGGTTCACCTCAGGACTCCAGTGAAGGCATGGCCCCCTGATTGTTCCTTCCTGTCAGAAAGGTTCTGATAGGTCCCAAGACGATCATTTCCCCACCTTGTGCTGTCAGCACAATTTATAAACCCTCCTAGAATCGCGCTCCGTAGAGCTGTGTTGTTCTTCGTGTTTCTTATTTTGACAGCTGCTCTGGAAAGCTGACACCGTGACCTTCACTGTTGACGGGAACTCCCAGCGTACCTGGCACATCACCGCAGTGGAACGAAGTACAGTCTAAGTTAATGGCTTGCACCGTAATCTAATCACTGGTACTCGATTTACTCACTTAATCTGTAAATGATTAAGTTTAAATTTTAAAGTCAATCTGGTCTCTTTTTCATGTTTCTTTCCCTCCACCTGGATTTTTATTATCCAAACAAAAATCTCTCATTACCTGGAGGTCATCTAAAGCAAAAATTACATCATAATGAACAGACATTTCTCCAAAGAAGACACACAAATGGCCGACAGACACATGGAAAAATGCTCCACATCACTCGGCATCAGGGAAATTCAAATCAAAACCACAATGAGATACCTTCCCACATCAGTCAGAATGGCTCAAATTAACAAGTCAGGAAACAACAGATATTGGCGAGGATGCAAAGAAAGGGGAACCCTCTTAAACTGTTGGTGGGAATGCAAGCTGGTGCAGCCACTCTGGGAAACAGTGTGGAGGTTCCTCCAGAAGCTAAAACTAGAGCCACCCTATGACCCAGCAATTGTACTACTAGGTATTTGCCCCCAAAGATACACATGTAGTGATCCGAAGGGGCACCTGCACCCCAATGTTTATAGCAGCAATGCCCACAGTAGCCAAACTATGGAAAGAGCCCAGATGTCCATCGACAGAGGAATGGATAAAGAAGATGTGGTCTATACATATACAATGGAATATTATGCAGCCATCAAAAAATGAAACCTTGCCATTTGCAACGACGTGGATGGAACTGGAGGGGATTATGCTAAAGAAAATAAGTCAATCAGAGAAAGACAATGATCATGATTTCACTCATATGTGGGATTTAAGAAACAAGACAGAGGATCATAGGGAAAGGGAGGGAAAAATAAAACAAGATGAAATCAGAGAGGGAGACAAAACATAAGAGTCTTTAATCATAAGAAACAAACAGGGTTGCTGGAGGGGAGGGGGTGGGGGATGGGGTAATTGGGTGATGTGACGAGCACTGGGTGTTGTATGCAACTGATGGAATTCTACCTACTAGGTTCTACCTCCGAAACCAATAATACACCATATGTTAATTAATTGAATTTAAATAAAAAACATTCTGGAAAAAAATTACATCATAATGGGCTATAGAAAATGACTTTCGATTTCTTCGCAGCTTTATTGAGTCATAAAGGACATGTAAGGTCGTGTAAGTGTAAGGTTACTGTGTGTCGATTTAATACATTACATATTGCAACAGGAATACTGCCACAGTGTCAGCTGACACAGCCCTCCCGTCACATAATTACCATTTCTTTTCGGTGTTGAGAACATATAAGATCTCCTCTCTTAGCACCTTTCAAGTGTATAATACAGCATTAAGAAAAATTGCTTTGTGAATCATATGTAAAAGCACGGGATGGGGCGCCTGGGCGGCTCAGCCGTTAAGCGTCTGCCTTTGGCTCAGGGCGTGATCCCAGGGTCCTGGGATCGAGCCCCGCAGCAAGCCCCATATCGGGCTCCCTGCTCTGCTGGGAGCCTGCTTCTTCCTCTCCCACTCCCCCTGCTTGTGTTCCCTCTCTCGCTGGCTGTCTCTCTCTCTCTGTCAAATAAATAAATAAAATCTTAAAAAAAAAAAGCATGGGAAATTCCTCTGAGTTTTGGTAAGGCATGGTAAAAAGGAAATATTAAGAGTACATGCAGATTACTTGTGATACATGTCTCGGGTGTAGAGATTACATTTCACGTGAAGAAAAAGAAGGAGAGCTTTGAAAAATAGATTCAGGGTTGAGAGGTATAGTGTCATTGGAGGGTACTCAACGGGTTCCTGAACGACAGCTGAACCCAGGAGAGCTGAGAACCTGTTATCTTACCCCGGGTTGAATCTCACTGCTCTGTAATGTGCTTATCGCCATTGAACTTTATTCTTCATTTTAATGCCTCATTCTTCTCCTTACAGAAATAACAACTGTTTCTTTGCAAAAGTTTCCAAACCTGAGATAAGCAAATAAAAGAAAACATGAAATGTATAAATAAAATATCAAACAGAAAAAAAAGGTCACAGTGGAATATCATTTCAGTCTATTACAAATACATGGGTTTTAGAATTTTGGGAAGTCAAAAATAGCATGAAAATGTCTGTGCTATGTTAGGGTCCATAAACAATAACACATTTTTTAAAAAAAGACTTATTTATTTACTTGAGAGAGAGTGGTTGTGAGTGAGACAGAGCAGGAGCGGAGGGGCAGAGGGAGAGGGAGAAGCAGGCTACCCATTGAGCAGGGAGCCCAACTCGGGGTTTGATCCCAGGACCCTGGAATCATGAGCTAGGCTGAAGGCAGACGCTTAACCAACTGAGCCACCCAGGCGCCCCGCAACAACAAATTTCTGTAATTAGGAGTAGTATGTCTGATTTTCCTTTTTATTTAAAAAATTTTTTATTATGTTCAGTTAGCCAACATATAGTACATCATAAGTTTTTGATGTAGTGTTCAATGATTCATTACTTGCACTCATCCCAACATGTGTCCTCTTTAATACCCATCACCTGGTCACCCCATCCTCCCACCCCTCCCTTCTGTAACCCTCCATTTGTTTCCCAGAGTCCAGAGTCTCTCATGGTTTGTCTCCCTCTCCGTTTTCTTCCCCGTTTTCCCTCCCTTCCACTTTGGTCCTCCCTGCTGTTCCTTATGTTCCACATGTGAGTGAAACCATATGATAATTGTCTTTCTCTGCTTGACTTATTTCGCTCAGAATCCCCTCTGTCATCTTCATCACCACGATCGTCATCACCATCATCACCTTCAGGACCTTCATCATCATCACCGTCTGCATTTTTAGAGAGTGGGGCAATACAGTGAAGTTAAGACACTTGCCTATGGCCGCAAACATAGCTTGGAATGGAGACTGAGTGTGGCAGGTCAAGTGCTTAACCACTTTTAACCTTCTTTGCCAGATCCTGTGGCAGCTAGCAGGGAACCCCCCCACCCACGAAAGAAAGAAAAAGAAAGAAATAAAGAAAGAGAAAAAAGAAAGAAAGAAAATCAGACGACTCAGTGCTCTAATGTGAGCTGTGGCCCAGCTAAGGATGGTTTAGAAAGTCAGCATGAGGTTAACTAAGAATCCATATTGTGGAGGGAAAGGATCCGCTGAGTCTCTTAGCTCAGTCTCAGCAGACGAAACGCCCGTAAACCTGCGTGCTGATGCAACACAGACCTCCTGAAGCCCCACTGGGATCCATGCTGCCTGAGTGGCACCACAGTGGCAAGGCTGAAATTTGGGCTGACAAAGTAGGGAGGGTCTCAACTCTAGCCTCCACCCTGATGTCCTCAGGTATCTTTGAGAAGGGGAGTAATCGTACTACCTATTTCAGAGGGCTGAAGAAAATCAGATGTTGCGTGAAATGCCCTTAGCCTTGGGGCCCTTACATTAATAGCGTCCAATTAATGTCAGAGACAGTGGGGACAATTACGACAGCTGATAGCACTGATGGTGATTAGAATAAAGATGAGGCAGAATTCACACAAGATTTAGTGATGAGGCTAAAGAGGCGTCAGTAGACCCTGTGCTGGAATATTACTCAGCCTTAAGAAAGGCCATCCTGTCATAGGCAACCATGTGGATGCATCTGGAGGACCTGATGCGTAAGCCCGCCACAGAAGGACAAATACTGCGTGACTCCACTTGAATGGAGTATCTAAAATAGTCAAGCTCATAGAAGCAGAGTAGAATGGTTGTGGCCAAGGGCTGGGAATATGGCGTGATTGTTCAACGGGTATAAGCTTTTGGTTTTGCAAGATGAATGACTTCTCGAGATGTGCCATATAATACTGTGTCTACAGTTAACAACACTGTACCCTGAAGACTTTGTTAAGGCTACAGATGTCATATTAAGTGTTCTTATCACAATAAAAAAGACATTTGTAAACTCTAACTTCTGCCTTTTCCATCCAGAGTGAGTTATTTGAGAATACTCGTCAGTTTCCTCCTATATAAATGCTCCATTCTAGGCGCTCTATGGAAGTTGAGAGATTGCACAAAACAGCTTCCCTTGGGACGTTTATGGTATAGCGGAAGTCGGATACCCAGATCATGAGCAGAGTGTTTCCTGTTACCAGTTTCCAGATTATCCCTCATTGGTAAGGGGAGAAGACTGCCTACAGAAGCCCAAGTGGTTATATCAGACAGGGAGAGGCAGTTGGTAGCATCCTGGGAGTATCCGTCAGTCGGCAGCTCTCCGCAATCCCTGAAGGAAGGTCATCCACACCTGACGTGTGGAGAACGCGCTTAAGTGGTTTCACATCACCTGCAGAGTTTAGACAATCAAGAGTCACGCCAGCCAATGGGAAGGGAGAGATTCTATGGCCAATCAAGGGTGAGGCACAGCCTTTTAACGTTGGTTTCCACAGCTGTTGTTTGATGGGGACCAGCCCGGAGGACCAGCGGCCGGATTGGGTGAGAAAGTCTTCTCCCTGACCTTTCTTTCTTCTTTATTTTTCCCTTTCAACACTTCCTGTAGGTCTGGCATGCGTAAAGAACAAGGTAGAGGGCTACCAGAAATGATCAGATCCTGCCTCTTTGTTTCCACAAGGATGTACTAACAAGAAAAGCATTTAAACTAGCCGACAGATTGCGTATCTTCCGTGTATCCCAACTCTAAATTAGGTGAGAGAACGGGAGCCTTCCAGCCTGAACCAGGCTCAATCGGAGACATGGAGAATTGGAGGACCTCGTGTATCCTGAGAGAATGAAGGAGAAAGGGTGAACACACGAGAAGCCCAAGGGCTGTTTCTTAGACTCGGTTGGTCTCTCGGCTCTGATCGTGAGATGCGCGTAACCAGGGGAGACAAATGAAAACCAGAGTTTTGGCAATGGGAAATTATGAAAGAGGAAAGGCAAGCAGCAGGCAAATCGGAGAATTAAGTCTGAGACCTGTTGCTATGGTAATTTGGTTGATTGGCTTGAAGTAATCTTTGACCGTCCAGAAGTTCTAGGATGCCCTGACCTTATGTTAAATGATATGTAAGTAACTTTGTTGGTGACATTTGCTTTGTCTGACCATGGACATCGTGTCAGAGTGAGAGTGAGCTGGGTGGTGTAATCTGTGAGGAACAAGGCAGGTTGTGCTAGGGACTGTGGTGGCCACAACAGCCAAAGATAATGGGTGCTGGAGCCTGAAGTCTGCCTGATTAGGTCTGCGAGGTGTTAGGGAGTGTCTGTGAGGATGTCCTGGGGGTGACGAAGCAGCCACTATTTGAAAGGGCTTCAGGGAACACTGTATCTTCAGGGGGAAGGTTTCGGCTAGAAAAGGAAGGAGAAAGGAATGTTTAGAGAAAAGATTTAGGAAACATGAGGATTTTTAAAAATTGTGGTAAAATATCCACAAAACAAAATTTACTGTTTTAACCAATTTTTAAGGGCACAGGTTCACAGTATGAAGTTCATTCACATTACGGTGCAACCGTCAGCACCTTCCGTCTCCAGAACTTCCTCATCCCTGCAACTGAGACCACACCCGCTTAGTCCCTATTCCCCCACCCCAGGACCGCTCTATCCCGCCCTCTGTCTCTAGGAATTTGAGACTCTAGGTGTCCAACGTAAGTAGAATCACAAGACATTTGTCCTTTTGTGTCTGTCTCATGCCACTGAGCGTGACGTTTGCAAAGCTCATCCATGCTGTAGCACAAGTTGAAATTCCTTTTTGTGGCTGAATAATATTCCATGGCATGTACAGAGCACATTTTGTGTATCCATTTATTCCTTGTGGAAATTTGGGTTTTCTCATGGATGAAACTTGGGGTTGTTTCCACCTCTTGGCTGTTGAGAATAATACTGCTATTGCCGTTGACTTACGACTTAAAATTAAAAAATTTTAACATAAATATAACATCTAATTTGTCCTTTGTACTGCAGTAAGAAGGCATACCCCTCCAAATAAGAGGAAAACCCAAATATGCTTTAATGTTCTCTCCCCACTCTTTGCTTTCATCTTCTAGAGTAAGATCAACTGTGAGTTTAATGTCCATTCATCTTTTCCATTTTGAAATTGAGTTAGACTCTACTAAGTACGGGCGGGATTGTACAGCAAAGAAACTCTTGTAGGATGCTAGTGGTAATGTATATTATTATATTTATGAAGGGAAATTGTTGGACATTATGTTGTAAACATAATGGTCCATATGTGCTGTGACCGACAGTTACAAACCGAGAGAAACGTGTGCTTATTTGCACCAAGGTGCACTTGAAAGGTTGTTCATAGAAGCATCATTTATGTTAATAAAAAAACCCTAGAAAAACGTATAAATGCCAGCCAACTGCAGCATTAATAAATGGTGGAATACTGACAGGTGACTACCATACAAAAATTCAAATGAACCACTCACGCCTTCATGCAACAGCATGGGTGAATCTTACCAATATAATGGTGACCAAGGCAGGCCAGACAGAGAAGAATTTATCATTTCATTCACCAAAAATAATCCTATGACACCAAGATACATTGTTTGGAATGCATATCTGTTTTAAAATTATAAAACAAAACTCATAAAAATAAATATGAAAATAGTGGTGATCTCTTGGGGCCATGCAAGATATGATTTCTTGATCTGGTTGTGGTTACACTGGATTTGCTGGAAATTCAAAAACCAGACATGTGCTTTATGTGCTTTTTTATTTATGATGTTTTATACCTAAAAACTCAAACAGAAATTACTCTCTCCTTTTTGCTTCTTTGTTCTCCACTATTTGTATTTCATGTGAACTTGAAAAAAACGCCAACTTTTATTGTAAGTGGATCTTAATTCATGATTAGAAAATTCTTCCTATATCCAGGTTGCAAAAGAATTCACACATTTTTTAAATACTTGCAGGTTTTCAGTTTTTGCATTTTTATTTATTTATTTATTTATTTATTTATTTATTTATTTATTTATAAAAGATTTTATTTATTTATTTGACAGAGCCAGCGAGAGAGGGAACACAAGCAGGGGGAGTGGGAGAGGAAGAAGCAGGCTCCCAGCAGAGGAGCCTGATGTGGGGCTCGATCGCAGAACGCCGGGATCACGCCCTGAGCCGAAGGCAGACGCTTAACGACTGCGCCACCCAGGTGCCCCCACTTTTTGCATTTAGATTGTTGATCCGTTTGTAGTTTATTCTTGAATAGGGGGTGAGGTTTGAAATTTCATGTTAGCTCTTTCTAACTGGCTAACAAATTGTGTCTGAACTGTTTATCAAAAAGTCCACCTTTGCACCTGTGGTGTGAAATGCGTGCTTTCTCAGTTACTAAACGTCCGCACGTGGTTGGTTTATTTCTGTACTTTGCTCTTTATTTCACTGGTCTGTTTGTCGCGTCATTTTTGAGTACCACTATGATTTAACTGCGGGTGCGTTAAGAGTATGTTGTAATATCTACCCCCTGTTTTTTCTTTCTTTCAGTGTCTTCTTCATTATTTTGAGTGTTTCCAAGTTTTCCTCATATAGATTTGAACATATCTTGTTAAACTTAGTCTTAAGTATTTTATTTTCTTTGTTATTATAAATGGGATTTTCTCTACCATCAAATTCTCTAAGTGGCCATTGTCTGTCTATATGATAGCTAATAACTTCTGTGTGTCAATTGTACATCCTGATGCCTTAGTGAATTAATTTTTTTATTGAGATATGAGTGATGTATGACATTGTCTGAGTTTTAGGTGAACAACACAATGACTTGATATATTTGTATCTACTTGTACATATTGTGAAATGGTCACCACATTAAGTCTAGTTATCATCACCACTCATTACCACACAGAGTTACGAAATTTTTTTTCTAGCCATGAGAACCTTTTTTTCTCCTTTCAAAGTAAGCTCTATACCTGATGTGAGAGGCTGGAACCCACGACCCTGAGATTAGGAGTCACACGCTCTACCAACTGAGCCAGCCAGGCCCCCACGATGAGAACTTTTATAGATATACTTTTTAAGCACTTTAGTGAATTTTTTTTTGTAGTATGAATTTTATCATTGAATCTCTGCAGTTTTCCAGGTATACTCTTATGTCATCTGTAGAGAGAGAGAATTTTATTTTTTTTCAAAACTTTGTGCTTCCAATTGTCTCTTACCTATTTGCTTCTACAGATCAGCCGTACCCAGTGCGGAGGGGTAGCAGCAATAGCGGGCATCCTGGCCGGGCTCACCTTTGTTCCTGGTCAGAGCAGAAAGGCTCCTGGTATCTTCCCAACTTCTTTTTTTTTTTTTTAAATATTTTTTAATTATATTATGTTAGTCACCATACAGTACATCCCTGGTTTCTTTCTTTCTTTCTTTTTTTTAAGGTTAGTATCTTTTTTTTTTTTAGATTTTATTTATTTATTCAACAGAGATAGAGACAGCCAGCAAGAGAGGGAACACAAGCAGGAGGAGTGGGAGAGGAAGAAGCAGGCTCACAGCAGAAGAGCCTGATGTGGGGCTCGATCCCATAACGCTGGGATCACGCCCTGAGCTGAAGGCAGACGCTTAACCGCTGTGCCACCCAGGCGCCCCACATCCCTGGTTTCTGATGTAAAGTTCGATGATTCATTAGTTGCGTATAACACCCAGTGCACCATGCAACACATGCCCTCCTCACTACCCATCACCGGCCTATCCCATTCCCCCACCCCCTCCCCTCTGAAGCCCTCAGGTTGTTTCTCAGAGTCCATAGTCTCTCATGCTTCATTCCCCCTTCTGATTACCCCCCCTTTCTTTATCCCTTTCTTCTCCTACCGATCTTCCTAGTTCTTATGTTCCATAGATGAGAGAAACCATATGATAATTGTCTTTCTCTGCTTGACTTATTTCACTTAGCATTATCTCCTCCAGTGCCGTCCATGTTGCAGCAAATGTTGAGAACTCGTTCTTTCTGAGAGCTGAGTAATATTCCATTGTATATATGGACCACAACTTCTTAATCCAGTCATCTGTTGAAGGGCATCTTGGTTCCTTCCTAACTTCTTGATTAACGTTTTATTTTGTTTGAGTATATCCTCTCCTTGTTCAGAGATCTTTGGATGGTAAAACCACGAATATCTTCATGTCTGAAATGGTTGACTTTTATGCTTGAAGGGAAGATGTCACTTGGTAGAGGAGCCTTGGTCAATAACTGTCGCATCCTTGGCAGAGCTCTTCTGTTTACTCTTCACTTATATTCAGTGTTGTCATCAAGGGTTCTCACAAACTAATTCCTGGTTAGACAGAAAATGATCTTCAGAGCATTGTTTGCGAATGTGCGTGTGGTGGTTATTAAAAATCAACTTGTTGGGGCGCCTGGGTGGCTCAGTCGTTAAGCGTCTGCCTTTGGCTCAGGGCGTGATCCCGGCATTCTGGGATCGAGCCCCACATCAGGCTCCTCTGCTGGGAGCCTGCTTCCTCCTCTTCCACTCCCCCTGCTTGTGTTCTCTCTGTCGCTGGCTGTCTCTCTGTCAAATAAATAAATAAAATATTTTTAAAAAATCAACTTGTTAAATAGTTTGAATATCTCCCCTTCTTGGTAGAAACAACTTACATTTCTGGAAGTTTAGACCTGCATCATTTGGAATGATAGCCACTGGTTACCTGTGATGACTAGAATGACCTAGAATGTGTCCCATAAGCCCGAGGAACTGAACTTTTAACTTTAATTAATGCAAATTTTAACTTTAAAACTTATACACCATTCAGTTTTCATTTTCTAAAGTTTTTTAAGGTTTGCTTGCTTGTTTATTTATTTATGTGATCTCTACCCCCAACGTGGGGCTCGAACTCATGACCCTGAGATCAAGAGTCACATGCTCCACCAACTAGGCCAGCCAGGCACACTCCCTCCATTCAGTTTCTAGAAGGCTTATGTGTGTATGAGATAGCTCGGGTAGGAGAATTTACCTTTCTTTTGCATATTTTATGAAACTTAAATAGAGGTCAAGTATTTCCGATGACAGTTAAGCATCTAAACTGAGATATTTAATGGATTTTGAAGATTTAGTATTAAAAGAAAAACAGGTAAAATATTTCATTGATTTTTTTCTTATAATAAAATAATTATTATTATTTTTTTAAAGATTTTATTTATTTATTTGACAGAGATAGAGACAGCCAGCGAGAGAGGGAACACAAGCAGGGGGAGTGGGAGAGGATGAAGCAGGCTCATAGCGGAGGAGCCTGATGTGGGGCTCGATCCCAGAACGCCGGGATCACGCCCTGAGCCGAAGGCAGACGCTTAACCGCTGTGCCACCCAGGCGCCCCTTAAGATTTTTTTTTTTTTTTTTTTTTTTAAGTAACTTCTACAGCCAACGTGGGGCTTGAGCTCACAACGCTGAGATCAAGAGTAGCACGCTCCACCCGCTGAGCCAGCCAGGTGCCCCTTATAATAAAATAATTATTTTAATGAAGTATTTGAAACAATTTAAAGCATCTTTTCATTGATTTTTTTTTTAAAAAGATTTTATTTATTTGACAGAGAGCACACAAGCAGGGGGAGCAGCACGCAGAGGGAGAGGGAGAAGCAGACTCCCCGCTGAGCAGGGAGCCCCACGGAGGGCTCAATTCCAGGACCCTGGCATCATGACCTGAGCCGAAGGCAGACGCTTCACCGGCTGAACCACCCAGGCGCCCCTGAGTTTTTAAAAAAATATCGTTCACGGGGGTGCCTGGCTGGCTCAGTTGGAAGAGCATCCAAGTCTGATCTTGGGGTCGTGAGTTCAAGGCCCACGTTGGGGGTAGAGATTGCTTAATAAATAAAACTTAAAAAAATATTGTTTACATGTTGAATTGATATTTTAGATAGACTAGGTTAAATAGTATTAAAATTAATTCTCCCCGTTTGTGGGAGAATTTTAATGTGTCTTCTCAAAAATTTAAAATTACAAGCAAGGCTCACATTCTATTGCCATTGGGCAGTACTCCTCTAGACTCTAGATTTTTCTTCTTTATCTTTGAAATTGAAGTTCATACGATGTAGTATTCTATTTTTCCCTTAACACTTGGCAAAATCTTTTATCCTAAAGATGCAAATCTGTTTTTCATATCTGAAAAACTTTCTTCCATGAATTATTTCTTTCTTGTTTTTTCCTCTGTTCTTCTTTTTGTTTTTGTTTTTGTTTTTTTTTGTTTTTTTTTATTTTTATTTTTTATTTTATTTTTATTTATTTTTATTTTTTAAAGATTTTATTTATTTATTCATTCGACAGAGATAGAGACAGCCAGCGAGAGAGGGAACACAAGCAGGGGGAGTGGGAGAGGAAGAAACAGGCTCATAGCGGAAGAGCCTGATGTGGGGCTCGATCCCATAACGCTAGGATCACGCCCTGAGCTGAAGGCAGACGCTTAACCGCTGTGCCACCCAGGCGCCCCTGTTTTTTTTTTTTTTTTTTAAGATTTTATTTATTTATTTGACAGAGAGAGAGCCAGTGAGAGAGGGAACACAGGCAGGGGGAGTGGGAGAGGAAGAAGCAGGCTCCCAGCAGAGGAGCCCGATGCGAGGCTCGATCCCAGAACGCTGGGATCATGACCTGAGCCGAAGGCAGACGCTTAACGACTGAGCCACCCAGGCGCCCCTGTTTTTCTTTTCTTTGGAACTTTAATAAGATGGATGTTGGAATTTCTAGAGCTATTAACAGTATCTCAACATTTCATCCTTTCTCTTTGTGCTGAGTGCTGTTTGAAGTGTATTTCCTCGGCCCGTCGTTGAGATGGCTGTCCAGAGTTCCTTCTTTCTGTCCAGGAGTACAGCGTATAAGCTCGAGTGCCTTGGGATTCATCTTCTCCTGCTCTTGTTTTGAAATTTGGATTCCCCCCTCTTAGTAACAGCTCCCTATCTTGCAGGGATTCAGCAAAACATTCACGTACCATAAGACATAGCTTTAGGTTTTTGATATATATTTTTTAAGATTTTACTTATTTATTTGAGAGAGAGAGAGAGCACGAATGAGCACGAGCAGGGGGGAGAGGCAGAGGGAGAAGCAGACTCCCCCCTGAGCAGGAAGCCCGATGCAGGACTCAGTCCCAGGACCCTGAGATCACGACCTAAGCTGCAGGCAGATGCTTAACTGACACCCAGGCACTCCAGGTTTTTGTTATTTAAAAGTCTTTATAACTTAGTTAAGCCAGGTCAGAAACTGTTCTCCTTTAAGGAATGTTCAGTGAACATGGTCTTTTGAACCTTAGCTAGAAGATCCCATAGTGACACAAGTCAACAGTCAGCTTTTCTCAGAAGCGTCCCCCGACATCTACAGCGGCGGCACAAGGATAGAACCGGCCTAACTCCTTCTTCCATGGCGCGCTGATAAACTTCAACGCTTTATTATGGTTTTCGGTAATTACACTTCTCCCTGCCAACTGGTTTAGTGTAAAGTACATTTTTAGCTGCTAGCACTGGATTCATGTGTATGGCCGTGGAATGAAGAGGAAGGAGGAAGTGCCCTCCCCTAATGGAGCTGGCCAGATAGGTTTCAAGCAGGAAATGCCGGGTATCGATAATCTTAAGTCACTCTCGACTGCTGAGCTTTATCTCTAATCACATCATTCTCCCTTAGGTACTGCTTACTCCTTGTTTTTAGATATTACTTTCCTCTGGATATTTCCAGGCTCACGCTCCCAGGACAAGATGTCTGAATCCTTTTTTTCGGACTTTGGCTTGCTGTGGTACCTGGAGGAGCTCAGAAAGGAAGAGTTCTGGAAATTTAAGGAGCTCCTCAGACAAGAGCCTTTGCAGCTTGACCTCAAGCCAATCCCATGGACCGAGTTAAAGAAGGCTTCACGAGAGGATCTAGCGAAGTTGTTGGACAAGCATTACCCAGGAAAGCGGGCATGGGAGGTGACCCTGAACCTATTTCTACAGATCGATCGGCGTGACCTCTGGACAAAGGCTCAGGAGGAGATCAGAAGTAAGTGTAGGGTGAAGGGGCAGGGACCTATGGAGGAAGGTTGGTCTGCTGCGAGCTTATAAGAATGAAGGTGATATTATTGAGTTAGTGGCCATCCTCCATCAGTTGAGAATGTGTTGTGGGTTGAGGGAGCCTTGGAGTTCATGGAGGAATTGCAAGGGAACTCTGGTCATACATGGCTAGTGATGGACCGTGGATGGGTGGTATCCTGCTCATCTAAGGGGTGTCTTCCTCTTTCCTGTCCAAAGCATAGCCCGTGCTGTTATGAGGGATGACCTGGGACTTTGTGTCTACGTCACTAGGTATGCTGAGATTGAGTTCTGTTACGGTAGTCGACTGTCCTTTTGACCAGACCACCAGGGGTGATGAGGCAGAATCCTATAATTAGGAAATAACTATAGAGAGAGCTCCGCCCCCTACAGCGAACACTTCCGATGCCTCAGGTCCTTTTACTCCCCCCACTGCCCTGAGGTTTACGAATGGAAAAACCATGGTCCCAGCATCATTCCCCCATGGTAGACGGCTTTTGCAGCAGGGACAGATATGACTCCAAATCAGTTATTTTTTGACTTATTGATGGGATTTACACCCTCTGCTGGGAGGATAATTTTTTTTTAAATGGGGAAATAGGTTGAGTTGTAAATCCTGGCAAACAAAGAGACAAACTGTCAGACAAGTCATTTTTAAAAATTTACCTTTAATACAGTAGCTGAAGGCTGTAGGATGTTTGCCCAATTTTACATGTTATTCTCACTGATTTCTGTCTATTTGTGGGAGTAGACATTCTGTTCTGATAAGTAAGCTGAGATTCAGAAGAATTGTAATGGCCCTAAAGTCTCACTGTGCCAGTAGTTGGACCGAGGCGTGTCTCCCGGCTGTGGACACCATGCGTAGTGGCTGGACTGCTCACCAGGGCAGTTCCTGAGCAGCAAGCCACTGTTAGGTCAGCTTGCCACACGCCCATAAATTTGGTCTGAAAGGACATAATGAGCCCCGATGGATTTAGAGGGGTCATTGCTACCACACAACAGGAACACGAGATTCATGCTCATGTCCATTCCTCTTGTCCCTTGACTCTCTCGGGGTGGGGGCGGGTGGGCTTTGGAGATGAGCTCAGGCAGATCCGTGTCATTGGAGCCCAGAAAGTCAGAGATCCTGATCTTGCGTAATGCCTGCTGACTGTCCTGTCCCCTGCCCTCCAGAGACAGATACTAGCTTTATGACCCTAGCATGTCTCTGCAGAGTGAGAGACCTCTCTGAATTTCTGCAGAGGGGAAAGAAAGACCTGTTTTTAGAAACAAATCTTCCTTTGCCCCAGAGAGAGGAAGGACCGTTGCTACATCCTAAGAATGTTTTCTAGTCCTAAATCCTTGAACAAAACCATCAACGCCCCTTGCTTGGAAGACATGCAGAAATTCCTCACCGAGGGTGGCGTATGTTTCTCTGGTATAGGACATGATCCTTGGCCACTTGTGTGATGTGTTGCCTTGAACACGGAAGGTACATCATAAGGGCGGGTTGAATGAACGATGGTTCAGTGGTCGGTTTCTGAAATTCACCTGCGGTCAGCATGGTGGAACAGAAATTGCTTATGGTTTCAAGTCAGACAGATGTTGGACAGACACCTGACCCTGATATTTATTCACTAGTGCAAATTAATCAGGTGATACATTCTGCCAACACCTTTTTGGTAAAGTGCGAGTAGAATGAGTCTTGGTGGGTTACTGACATGGAAGACATGGTATCGGTAGGAACATCCTCAGCCCTGGTTCCTGGCTGGCACTCAGTCCATGATAGTGCTTATGGATTCTTTACTGGGGAGATGCGACCACTCGCCTTCTGGTTGGGAATGTAATTCTGAAGCATTCACACTGTGTAGCCTGTAACTCTGAGACAGGCTTCCAGTTCGCATCAGTTTCCATGGACGTGATTTTAGACGGATTGTGGTCCTAACGAAAACTAAGTTAATCAGCGTGGTCATCCGTGGACACGCAGTAGTCCTCGCTCACGTGCTCAAGTAAATCTCTAGGGGTCATTCTGAGTGCCAATGACTATGCTTTGTAATTGTCTGGTATTCTCTCCCTGTGAATTCAGATAAGCCAAACCCATACAGAAATCACATGAAGGAAAAATTCCGTCTCATATGGGAAAAGGAAACCTGCCTTCCGGTTCCCAGTGATTTCTACAAAGAAATCACAAAGCGTGAGTATGAGAAGCTGTGTGCCGCATATCACGCCAGCCAGGCAGGCGAGCCCTCACCCACTGTGGTCTTGCAAGGCCCAGAAGGAATCGGAAAAACGACGCTTTTGAGAAAAGTAATGCTGGACTGGGCGGAGGGGAACCTATGGAAGGACAGGTTCACATTTATCTTCTTCCTCAATGGCTGTGAAATGAACGCTATGACCGAGACCAGCTTAGTGGAGCTCATCTCCAGGGACTGGCCTCCGTCTTCAGACCACATCGAGGGCATCTTTTCTCAGCCGGAGAGGATCCTGTTCATTATGGATAGCTTCGAGGAGCTGAGATTTGACTTGGAGCTTACAACTCAGTTGTGCGATGACCAGAGGCAGCGACAGCCAACGCAGGTCATCCTGAGTAGTTTGCTGCGGAAAAAAATGCTTCCACAGTCTTCCCTGCTTATCGCGTTGGGAACAGTGGGCATGAGAAAAAATTATTTCCTGTTGCAGTGTCCAAAATACATAACCCTCTCAGGACTCTCTGAACACGAAAGGAAGCTGTATTTCTACCATTTCTTCCGCGAGAGGAGTAAAGCCCTGAAAGCCTTCAGTTTTGTGCGGGGCAATGTGCCGCTCTTTCTCTTCTGTCATAATCCGCTCGTATGCTGGCTGGTCTGTACCTGTATGAAATGGCAGCTGGAAAAAGGAGAAGACCTCAGCATTGTGTCCGAAAGCACCACTTCTCTGTATGTGTCCTTTTTTATTAGTGTCTTCAGATCAAGAAATGAGAACTGTCCACCGAAGCAGAGCAGAGCTCGTCTGAAAGGCCTGTGTGCCTTGGCTGCAGAGGGAACGTGGACTCGCTTGTTCGTGTTTGGCCGTGGGGACCTCCGGAGGAATGGGGTGTCTGAGTCCGATGCCTTGATGTGGGTGAGCACAAGGCTCCTTCAAAGGAACGGAGAGTGCTTTACCTTCACGCATGCGTGCCTGCAACAGTTTTTTGCCTCCATGTTCTATCTGCTCAAAGAACCCAAGGACGGTGCTCACCCGGCCATTGGAAGCGTGACCCAGCTGGTAACAGCAGGCGTGAGTCAGGTCCAGGGCCACTTGTCCCAGATGGTAACATTCTTGTTTGCTTTTTCAACTGAAAAAATAGCCAACATGCTGGAGACATCCTTTGGTTTTCTCCTGTCCAAAGAGATAAAGCAGGAAATAACCCAATGTCTTAAAAGTTTGAGTCGGCGCAACCCCGATCAGGAAGCGGTGAATTTCCAGGAATTGTTCAGCGCTTTGTTTGAGACCCACGAGAAAGAGTTTGTAGCACAAGTGATGGATTTCTTTGAGGAAGTCAGTATTTATATTGGTAACATGGAAGACTTGGTGATATCTGCATTCTGCCTAAAACATTGCCAAAATCTGCAGAAACTTCACCTGTGTATAGAAAATGTCTTCTCAGATGACTCTGCATCCAGCACAAAGTGAGTCCGTCTATAATCTCTCCCACCCGCCATGCCACACACACCATACTTGTCGCTTGTCTCAGGTCCCAATGGGTCCTTCATGGATCCTTGACTTAGAGACAACATGGCTTTTGTACTTAGACTTTAATTCGGTTCTGGCTCTGCCTTCTGCTGGCTGTGTCACCACGAGCAGTAACTTCTTAAGTTTTTCTATCTGTATAAAGAAGGGTGACACTTTACCTACTTCATAGGGCCGGTCTGCAGTGGAAAGGTAAGCGGCTTTTATAGTTGCCACGAGTATGCTCCCCCCGCCCCCCCTAGCATTTGAGCGTATCCACCAGGAAGGGACTCTTGGAAGCTTATGAGTGGTTTCCTTGGGCTTTTCCTCTTTGCTGGTCTAACCTGTATCTTTTCACTAGCTGGTTCAGATTAACAGCTCACACTTCGGATCTCGAATATATATCACCTTTCATGGTCACATTTTTAGTTTTTTTTTTTTTTTAAGATTTTATTTATTTATTCGACAGAGATAGAGACAGCCAGCGAGAGAGGGAACACAAGCAGGGGGAGTGGGAGAGGAAGAAGCAGGCTCATAGCGGAGGAGCCTGATGTGGGGCTCGATCCCACAACGCCGGGATCACGCCCTGAGCCGAAGGCAGACGCTTAACCGCTGTGCCAACCAGGCGCCCCCCCATTTTTAGTTTTTTAAATTGAGGTATAACCGACACACAACATTATGTGAGTTTCAGGTGCACAACACCACGATTCAGTATTTGTATACATTGCAAAATGATCACCACGATATGTCTAGTTAACAGCCCTCACCAGTAGTTACACTATTTTTTTTCTTGTGAGGACAAATTTTTTTTTTTTAAGTGAACTTTATACCCCCTGTGGGGCTCGAACTCATGACCCCAAGATCCAGAGTTGCATGGTCTTCCGACTGAGCCAGCCAGGCGCCCCATGATGCGAACTTAAGATCTGCTCTCTCAGCAACTTTCAAATATGTAATACAGTATTTTTTTTTTAAAGATTTTATTTATTCATTTATTCGACAGAGATAGAGACAGCCAGCGAGAGAGGGAACACAAGCAGGGGGAGTGGGAGAGGAAGAAGCAGGCTCATAGTGGAGGAGCCTGATGTGGGGCTCGATCCCATAACGCGGGGATCACGCCCTGAGCCGAAGGCAGACGCTCAACCGCTGTGCCACCCAGGCGCCCCTCAAATATGTAATACAGTATTAATAGCTACAGTCACCAGGCTGTACATCACATCCCCATGGCTTTATTTCATACCTGTGTGTTCATAGTTTTGGACGTAGTTCTCCATTTCACTGGTTGATCCGCGAATATCAGCCTTCATTTGCACAACAACCAAGCCTTGTCACCTAAAGGAGGAAGAAGTGGAGACTGAATACGGTTGAGTAGCTTGTCCAGAGTCACATAGCTAATAAATGGTTCAGCTGGGGTTTGATCCCGATTGCTCTGGCATCAGGGTCCATTTCCTTAACCCCTAGGCCACATTGACTCAGTGTACCTGGCTGCCCCTCTCCTTGTCCAGGTGCGGGCTCCGTCCGTCAGCTTTGAGGGGCCCTGGGAATGGCATTCTGCTTGTTTTGTGAATGAGTTGAGTTGCTTCGAGCCACTGGACAGTCACCGTCTTTGTTCTCCCCGTAGTCTCAGTAAGAAGCTCTCCTTTTGGGAAGACTTTTGCTCCGCGTTCACCACCAGCAAGAACTTCCAGATGTTAGATTTGGACAACTGTACTTTCAGTGAGGCCTCCCTGGCGATTCTCTATAAAGCTCTGGCTCAGCCCGTTTGTAAACTCCAAAAGTTCACGTAAGTTGGATGTTAACCTGTTCTTTAAATAACCGTTTCATTCTTTCTACTCTGGCTTTTTTTGGAAAGACCAGTATGTAAGTGCAGGGCTACAATCCAATGTCTCAAGAGAAGTTTTGGAGCACTTTCCCTGATACCCATGTTTTATTGAGCAAGAAGCAAACTGTTGGCAAGTGGGGACTTCAGAACCAAACATGGCCAAGGGGCTCAGTCCGCTGTTGCCACAGGTCAGTTTCTAAGCACGAACAGGGAAGTGCTTGGTTTTCTGTGGCGGGTGGCTGCCAGAGAGCACCCCCCCTCTCAGCACACTGGCTCACTTGCATGTAGCCTGTACATGGAAAGCTACAAGTTCATGCTGGCACGAAGAAAGCATAAGTCTTTAGACCAGAGTATGCATTTTAGGGACATCAGTCTTACATTTGGGTTACGTGACCATGTGTGTTTTGGTTTAGGGGTACATTTGGGGGGGTTTTCTCTAACATGTTTTAGATGTAGTGGTTGGAGAGCTGCAGTGGGAATTTGGTGACACTTGTTGGGATGTTGTTAGGTGAATAAATGTTTCCCAGGTAACGAAGGGACCAATGGGAAGGTAGCCTTAAATTCATGAAGGAGAAAAATAATAAGAATATGCATAGAGACTAGGCAGCATTTAGGAAGCCGCCCTTTAGCACAGAGCTGGATCCTTGACGCACACTCATTACCTGTATTGTTTCCTTTTAATCTTCGAACGATCTCACCATCACCTTAATACAGATCATGTGCAGAAGCCCAGAGGAGCACGCTGCTGCTCCCGGCACTTTGGGTATCTGGGTTTGCCTGGGCCGTGCTCTTCTTTTCACCCTCAGAAGCTTATCTCTTTCAACTTAAATGTAACTCCTCCTTCAGCTCAAAGCTCGCTTCTTTTTTTTTTTTTTTTATAAAGATGTATTTCATTATTTGAGATGTGGGGGGCAGAGGGAGGGAGAATCTGAAGCAGACTGCCTGCTGAGCATGGAGCCCAAAGTGGGGCTTGATCCCAGGACCCTGGGATTATGACCTGAGCTGAAATCAAGAATGGGCCACTTAACCTACTGGGCCACTGAGGTGCCCCAAAGCTCACTTCTTCATGGAAGATTTTCTATGCTCCCAAAGCACTTTCTAGATGTCTTTTTGGTCATAGTTACCACACGTCTAATTATTGGCTGCTGTCTTTGTGCAGAAGAGTTAACGTAGCAGGTCAGAGATTGTTGTCCTTAGAAAGTCCTGCTTACTGGGTTGGCCCTTGGGTGGCATGTTGGAACTTGGATTTGGGGGAGAATTCCCACCACCCTAATTGATAAGAGGGGCTCACTGTTCCCATACTGTGTAGATAATGTGGTTTATGCTGAAGGCTTGCTTTCCTTCTGTGTGAGTCTGAGATTTTGGCTCGTGCTGGGCATGGGTGTCTCTGTGACCACTCCAATAACCCCCTGGGTGCTGAGTCTCCAACAAGCATCCCTGGTAGATGACATTTCACATGCATTGTCACAGTGCATTGCTGGGGGGATTTAGCACGTCCAATGGTGACTCCATTGGCAAAGACCCTCGGAAGCTTGCGCCTTGTTTCCTCTGGATTTTGCCCTTATGCCTTTTTCCTTTGCCAATTTTGCTTTCTGTCTTTTCACGGTAATCAATCATAGGCATGAGTGCAACTATCTGCCAAGTCTTGTGGGTCCTAGCAGGTCACTGAGGCCAGGGGAGGTCTTGGGGACAGAGTGTTTCTGTGTTGAGTACACCGCCATGATGGGAGAGATAACACGTCTGTCCTTTGCAGAGGCTCATTAAATACCTGTTGATTTCACATAAGGAAACCCACTGAGAAATGAAGTGGTAAAGAGCCCACACAGAGCAAAATGTGGATCATGGCATTTTGTTTTCCTTTGGAAAACGTGTTAAAGTAGGGGACTGGTGTGCTCATAAAAGAGCTTTCAGCGTGTGAATTTTAGTGCTAGATATGAGGAAGAGTAAAGCAAGGGAGAGGTTGGAGTGGGCTTGAAAGTGAGAGGTCTGTCAGGGAATCCATTAAATGCTTAATTAATTTTATTGGTGAATTTAGATGTGGTCAGTGTGATGACCGCATGAAGGAGATGAGTAACTCGAGGCATCCGGCTGAAGGCTGAGTTAAAATGTGCACGTCTTCCCTCAGGTTGCAGAATGAGGAAGACCGTTCTCTTCATAGCGCGTGTGGAGACTGGTCCGTGGATTTCGGCCTGCGGTTCTTTAGCCGCAGGATCACTGGGCTCATTTTTAAGTGGTCAAACAAGACAGATGACGGGTTTGGTCATTTGTCCCCCCACATATCTAGCCATATGTCCTGGAATCAAGAGGTAGTGTTCCTCCTCTTTCTTCTCCTGTACACGAGATTTTAAAATAGTGTGATTGGGGGCGCTGGGTGGCACAGTCGGTTTAGTGCCTGCCTTCAGCTCAGGTCCTGGTCCCAGGGTCCTGAGATCGAGCCCCGCTTCTCCCTCTGCCCCTCCCCTCTGCTCGTGCTCTCTCTCTCTCTCTCTCAAATAAATAAATAAAAACCTTACCCCCCCCAACAGTGTAATTGCTAGGATGAATAAAGAATGGGGAGCCTGGCTCATTCCCTGAACTTCAACTCCAATCTCTGTCCAGACATAGGGTTTGGGGAATGTTGGAGGTAATGGTATTTGGAATAGACCAATCTGTCTGTGATTCCTAGGCCATCCCTGTCCGTGAGCCAGGGAATCCATTTCTTTCTCTTAGTCTGTGCTGCTGCCACTAACCGCCAGCAACCAGCACCATTCACCCGGGATGGTCACTCCAATAACCTGCCTCAGTGTCTCGGATCCTGTTTTGTCTTCCATCACTGTGTGTTTTCTTTCCTCCGTATACAAGCCAGAGCAATCTTAAAAAATAACATACACCTTAAAATCCTTCCCATGATTTCCCATAACTAGGAAAAAAATTCCAATGGGTGTGAAGAGAAGAGCATGGCCATGTGGTCGATCCCTCCTTCCCCCTGCTGCCATCCTCACTACAAGCTGTGGCCCGAGGGTGGTGACTCTCTTTCAAGCCCTTGACCGAGCTCATTCCTGCTCAGAACCTTCATTCTGGCTCTCCTCGTTTCTAGACAGTGTTTCTCTAGACTTCTGCTTGGCAAGCTCTTCCAAATGCCTTCCCTGACCACCCCTTCCCCCAAACGGAGCAGCCCCTGCCCCAGTCACTCCATAACCACATCCTGCGTGCTCTTTTATGAAGTCGTGTCTTCCCCTTTGTCCTGCATGTCCCCTGAGCACGGGATATGTCCTGTGTGTGCCTGGTCCTGGACCATCCCATTCAGAGCTATACCCTCCACACACCCTGGCCCAGTTTGGAAGTCAGGATTTGCTGGATGAAGAGAGGGCACAGGCAGTTTGTGGTGGTTGGATAGTTTAAGGATCATCCTTTAAGGCAGAAGATCTCGTGTCGATAAGTATCTGTATCTTTCCCCAGGAATGCCTTTGGAGCGTGGGTCTTTCTTCTGTTACTTACCCCCCTCCCATCTTACACCACTGCTACCTCTCATGTAGGTATCACAAGACGCCAGATTGTTACAGAAAGTGTGTGCCTACTTGGGACAACTTTACCGAGTTCTTAGCTTATTCTTGCTTCTGCGTCTTGTTCTGTCCAGCTGAGTTCATTGTTCTATGTCATTGTGTCCTTTGGCTTTTCCAAGAGGCTCTATGAGTCCAAAGTTGGAGTAAATTTGAGGCTAACATCCTCTCCCATTTAATGGTACCTTTTAATGATGAGAATGCACATTGAGTATTTGAGATGCTTTTCCCTTATATCTTTGAGTCTATTGGTTTATTTCTTAAATCCAGCTTTGTAGAGATTCCCCCCAGCTTTATGGAGGTGTAATTTCCTTATAATACTATATTCGTTTTAGGCGTACGCCATGATGATTTGATAAATCTACACATTGTGAAGTGATCACTGTGATAAGTCTGGTGCACCACTTCTCAAAGGGACACATTTTTTTTTTCCTTTGGAACTTTAAGAGGGGCGCCTAGGTGGCTCCATCAGTTAGACCTCTGCCTACGGCCCAGATCATGATCCTGGATCCCGGGATTGAGCCCCACATGGGCTCCCTGCTCAACAGGAGCCTGCTTCTCCCTCTGCCCCTTACCCTGCTCGTGCTCTGTCTCTGTCTCAAATAAATAAATTAAATCTTTTAAAAAAAGAGAAGTTTAGGGGCGCCTGGGTGGCTCAGTCGTTAAGCATCTGCCTTCGGCTCAGGGCGTGATGCCAGGGTCCTGGGATCGAGCCCCGCATCGGGCTCCCTGCTCCGCTGGAAGCCTGCTTCTTCCTCTCCCACTCCCCCTGCTTGTGTTCCCTCTCTCACTGGCTGTCTCTCTCTCTGTCAAATAAGTAAATAAAATCTTTAAAAAAGAGAGAACTTTAAGAGAACTTGAAGATCTGCTCTCTTAGCAGCTTTCAAATATACAAGACAGTATTACCAACTGTAGTCACCAAGCTGTACGTTATATTCCCAGGACTTATGTATCTTATAACTGGACGTTCCTATGTTTAGACCCCCTTTACCCCTCTCACACACCCCTCTGCCCCCACCTCTGGCAGCCGCCAATCTGTGCTCTGTATCTAGGAGTTAGTTTGTTTCTAGATTCTACATAAAGTGGAAACACACAGTACTTGTCTTTCTCTGTCTGACTCATTTTATTTGCAGATACAGAGATTGATGCCATTTTCATTCTTGTTCAGTTGTAGGTCATCTCTTTAAAAAAAAATCTGTTGGTGGTGTTTCAGATTCTTCTTTATCCCTACTAGTTTACCAGTTTCAATAGAATGGGTCCCTTTAGGAAGTTTGTTTAATTTTCCTGGCATTTACTGGGACTCTTTCAATTGTAGAACTGACAAATGATTAATAAAGTAAATAACTTTTGGGAGTTGTGTTTAAGTTCAGAGAAACTGTCAGAATTGCTTACTTCTGCTCTAGTGGGGAGGTAAAAACTTGAAACCATTTGTCTTAATGTCATCAAGATAAACTTAGATTTTTATAGGGTTTGGACATAAAACTTTAAAGAAAGATTAGCAAGTTAGGGCGCCTGGGTGGCTCAGTTGGTTAAGCGTCTGCCTTCAGCTCAGGTCATGACCCCAGGGTCTTGGGATCGAGCCCCGCATTGGGCTCTCTGCTCAGTAGGGGAGCCGGGTTCTCCCTCTGCCGCTCCCCGTTTGTGTGCTCTCTCTTGCTCACACTCTCTCAAATAAATAAGTAAAATCTTAGAAAGAAAAAGATTAGCAAGCTCTTTATACAGGCTTCTAGTGAAGTCACAGGAATAAGGGATGACACACAGCGAATACGGTCAATGGTATTTTTTTAAAGATTTTATTTATTTCATTGAGAGAGAGAGTGTGCGTGCAACAGAGCACGAGCTGAGGAGAGAGCATGAGAGGGGGAGAAGCAGACTCCCAGCCGCAGGGAGCCCGATGCCGGGCTCGATCCCAGGACCCCGGGATGACGACCTAAGCCAAAGGCAGAGGCTTGACCGGCTGAGCCACCCAGGCGCCCCTGGTCAGTGGTTTTGTAACAGGGTTGCATGGTGACGATGTGGCCACACTTGCGAGCACAGCATAAGGCGTACAGACGCTCAGTCGCCGTGTTGTGCGCGGGAACTAAGGCAACGTCATGTGCCAACTGGACTCAAGCAACCACAAAACATTCGTCAGGGCTCGTGCATCATACCAACTGGATTTCACACCGACCGTTGTTTGACTCCATTGCTCTCTCAAAGCCAAGGTCCCAGGCAGGGTCCCTAATTCTCACCCGAAGAGAGAAGGTGCTCACGGGCATGAGAACCCTGGGCACGTCCAGTACCTGCTCTCGGGGTTCTGTTCATTAACTCAGTCTGTGCTCACAACAACCTGCTGAGAGGTAAGCACCTTCCTTTCCTCCTGGCAGATGGGGACACTGAGACCTGGAAGGGGTAGGGGCTTGGCCAAGGTCACACTGGTAGTGGCGAGCCCGTCCGCCTGGCCCCTGCGGTGCAGGGCTCTGAGCTCACTAAGGTCGCGGGGTGCTGGTGATTGCGGTGCTGTGCTTTTTGGTTTGTGGACTCCTTTTCCTTAACTCTCAGGACGGCAGAAAGTAAACCAGCTTGGCTGTTGTCAACGCTCCTGTTTCAGCTTGTCTGCTTTCCACGAGGCTGAGGGCTCAGATGAGGTGATTCTCCATTACGATGACGCCCACCGCGTTCTCTGCTGACTCAGCACTTGCTGCCACCTGAAGTTGGGGTGTTTTCAGGAATGAGGTGCTTGGGGGCTGCCCTGTGCGCCTCCGTGTCTCACACGTGTCTCCAGATGTCATGGGCACCCTGTCTTCTCCTTGCTGGCTGGTCAGCCTGTCTCCCCTGCCTGTGCCGACCCTCCCTCTCCACCCCCTGCAGCCCCCCCTGCCGGCCCTCCGCTCCCTCCGTCTCTGGGCCCGAAGTGCCCTGGGTGCCACTCGCACACATTTAGGGAACCCCTCTGCCAGAAATTGCCATAACGCGTCCAGGCTGTCATTTCCCTCCTCCGTCTGTTCTCCTCTATCTCTGGCCTATTTATAATTCCCGTGCCGGCGTTCCAGTGTGGTGCAATATTTGCTTGTTGTGATCTCGTTTCTCGAAGTTGACCGGGGCGGCGGGGAGAAGTCAGGAGCCATATTTTATATGGCCTGTGTTTATGAGTACATATTAATGAATATAAAATATAAATATAATACGTGTATGGCTTTTACAAATCAAAGCCAATGTGCATTGGTCCTGTGCCAGGCACCATAGTAACTTTAATTTACTTAATTAAATTAAATTTTATTTTTTTAAAGATTTTACTTATTTATTTGACAGAGAGGGAGAAACAGCACGTGCAGGGGGAGCAGCAGGCATAGGGAGAAGCAGACTCCTCACTGAGCAGGGAGCCGGGGCTCGATCCCAGGACCCCGAGATCATGACCTGAGCCAAAGGCAGACGCTTAACTGACTGATCCACGCAGGTGCCCCTAAATTTTAATTTTGTAACCATCATGACACTGTTTCATGAAGAAACTAAGAAGTTAATCTGTATTTGCCCAACCTTGCAAAAGTATCCAGGAGAAAAGCAAAAATGGGAGTCCAGTTTTCTATAACCCTGGAACCTAAGTCTTCAACAACTGCAGATATGGTCTTCTGCTTTTATTATTATTGTCTCCTTCAGGGAAAAAACATCCCATAGTTTTTAAACAAATGGATCCTTTCTTTGGGGAGCACAGTCGTGAGCATGAATTCAAACCCTGCACCTCCCTTGTATGTCAGGCTCTGTGCTAGCCCTGCAGAGGCAAAGTGGCACAACCCTAGTGTCCCCGTCCTGACGGTGCTTAGAATTTAATACGGGATCCGTCTGGCTCGCCTCCCTTTTGGTGTGTGCGGTGCTATGCAGACGTGCAAGGACTAGGAGAAACAGGAGAGCACCAAGCGGCCGAGTCTCTGCACGTGCCGTTGTCTGAAAATCCCAGAGAGAGAGAATGTGTCGGTGAGGGTAAGCAGGTCCCTAGCAGTGTTGTGAGCCTAAGCATGGCAGGCAGGACAGGATGCGTGGTTCGTACTCCGTGCGTGGACTCCACGGCCTGAGCCCCCCATTTCCCCATCTTTCACAGGTACAATTTTGCTTCTCACCTTGGAAGTGGCCCCTGCTTGCATGAGGCCGTTCTTCATAACCCACATCTGAAACACCTGAGCCTGCATGGCACGCGCCTGTCCCACGCGGACGTCGGGCAGCTGTGTGAGATGCTGAGGCACCCCAGGTGCAGCGTAGAAGAGCTGATGTAAGTCTGGGGCTGTGTGTGCTCGGGGATGCTTCTTGTCCAGCGCGGAATTTGCAGTTTGAATATGCCCATTTCTTTCCCGCATCGGCCTTTGTCTCTTACATCGAACGCTTTCCATCTCAGCATCTCCAGACCTCTCAGGAGGTTTGTTCCAGCTTTCCTTTCTTTGGTGCTCACTTGGACCACTTCCTGTGGACACCTGACCTGCCTGTTCTTGGTTCTGCCCTCAGCGCCAGCCATGCCAAAACCAGACTCCATCTTCTTTCCTCTGAAGATATGCAGAAAACCTTAGAATGAGAGCTCATATTAATGATCACAAGGGTGCTCTTGTGAATCTGGTAGGTGACAACATGGAGGATGGGAAGCCATTTTCCCCAAATCGTATCTTCCTCTTGAAAATTACCTGGGATGTCTCTACCACGGTTGGGTGGTTTCTAGACAGGCTCAATCCATGTTTCAGCGGAAAGCGAAATGGGGAGGTCATAGAGGTAGCAGTCAACCAACCCAACTCATGAAACCCACCTGGAGAAAATGCTCTTCTCTCTCCTAGTTCAGTGTCTCTTCTTTGCTGTAACAGTTGCAAATGTAATTAATGGATTCACATACGCTTGGTTAATTGTAACTTAGGTCAAGATCATGAGGAGACAGAGGCGCATTCCTTGCATGAGAGTTGTTTGAACACACAGGCTTCCCACAGACCCTGTTCCTCATCTGAGCTCTTTCCATATCATGACATTTGTTTTCTCTACTCTAGCTCTCTCTACGCAGGGGGACTTTAAAATCTGGTGTCTTGCTCTACTTACTATGCCATTTGCCTCGGGTTTTAATATTCCGCTTTAGCGTAAGAATTGGGAAACAGATCTAGGAAACCGGGGGTCGAGTGTAGACATTTATTGCTGGAAACTTCGCCTCTTTGGAGCGTACCATCCGTACCTTTAACTTCACTGTGTTTTGGGGGTGCGAAGTACCCCAAATCAGGTTTTCCTCAGATCATTAGTTCTCGACAGAGGGCAGTTTTGTCCCTCGGGAGATGTCAGCGTCTGGAGACATTTTTGACGGTCATCGTTGCCTTGGGAGGATGCTACAGGCTTATCTAGTGGATGGAGGTCAGGGATGCTGGTCAACGTCCCACAACACACACGATGGCTCCCACATCAAAGAATTTTCCAGTTCAACACGTCAATAGTGCTGATATTGAGAAACCTAGCCTATGCTCTAGCCTATGAGATGCTTTTCTTTTAAGAGTTTTTATTTTTATTATTTATTTTATTATGTTTAGTTAGCCAACATGTGGTACATCATTAGTCTTTGATGTAGTGTTCAACAATCCGTTACCTGCGTATAACACCCAGTGCTCATCACAACATGTGCCCTTCTTAATACTCATCACCCTGTTACCCCATCCCCCACCCCCCACCCCTCTGAAACCCTCAGTTTGTTTCCCAGGGTCCATAGTCTCTCATGGCTCGTGTCCCCCTCTGGTTTCCCCCCTTCGTTTTTCCCTCCCTTCCCATATGGTCCTCCGTGCTATTCCTTATGTTCCACAGATAAATGAAACCATATGATAATTGTCTTTCTCTGCTTGACTTATTTCACTTAGTGTAATCTCCTCCCGTTCCATCCATGTTGATGCAAATGTTGGGTAATCATCCTTTCTGATAGCTGAGTAATATTCCATTGTATATATGGACCACATCTTCTTTATCCATTCATCTGTTGAAGGGCATATCGGCTCCTTCCACAGTTTGGCTATTGTGGACATTGCTGCTATGAACATTGGGGTGCATGTGCCCCTTCTTTTCACTACGTCTGTATCTTTGGGATAAATACCCAGTATGCGATTGCTGGGTCATAGGGTAGCTCTATTTTTAACATCTTGAGGAACCTCCACACTGTTTTCCAGAGTGGCTGTACCAGCTTGCATTCCCACAAACAGTGTAAGAGGGATCCCCTTTTTCCACATCCTCGCCAACATTTGTTGTTTCCTGTTTTGTTAATTTTTGCCATTCTAACTGGTGTAAGGTGGTATCAGATTGTAGTTTTGATTTGAATTTCCCTGATGGCTAATGATGTTGAACATTTTTTCATGTGTCTGTTAGCCATTTGTATGTCTTCTTTGGAGAAGTGTCTGTTCATATCTTCTGCCCATTTCTTGATTGGATTTTTTGTTTTTTTGGGTGTTGAGTTTGAGAAGTTCTTTATAGATCTTGGATACCAGCCCTTTATCTTTAGTGTCATTTGCAAATATCTTCTCCCATTCCATGGGTTGCCTTTTAGTTTTGTAGACATTTCCCTTTGCTATGCAGAAGTTTTTATCTTGATGAAGTTCCGAAAGTTCATTTTTGCTTTTGTTTCCCTTGCCTTAAGAGACGTGTCTTGCAAAAAGTTGCTTTATCCAAGATCGAAGTGGTTACTGCCTGTGTTCTCCTCTAGGATTTTGATGGATTCTTGGCTCACATTGAAGTCTTTCATCCATTTAGAGTTTATCTTTGTGTATGGTGTAAGAGAATGGTCAGGTTTCATTCTTCTGCATGTGGCTGTCCAATTTTCCCAGCACCATTTATTGAAGAGATGGTCTTTTTTCCACTGGATATTCTTTCCTGTTTTGTTAAAGATTAGTTGACCATAGAGTTGAGGGTTCATTTCTGGGGTCTCTATTCTCCTCCATTGATCTATGTGTCTGTTTTCGTGCCAGTACCATGCTGTCCTGGTGATCACAGTTTTGTAATATAGCTTGAAGTCAGGCATTATGATGCCCCCAGCTTTTTTTTTTTTTTCAACTTTCCCCTGGCTATTCAGGGTCTTTCCTGGTTCCATACAAATTTTAGGACTGTTTGTTCCAGCTCTATGAAAAATGTCGATTTCACAGGGATTGCTTTGAAAGTTTAGATTGCTCTGGGCAGCACAGACATTTTCACAATGTTTATTCTTCTAATCCATGAGCATGGGATGTTTTTCCATCTCTTTGTGTATTCTTCCATTTATCAGTGTTCTGTAGTTTCTTTTCTTTTTTTTTTTAATAATGATTTTTTATTATATTATGTTAGTCACCATACAGTACATCCCTGGTTTTCGATGTAAGGCTCGATGATTCATTAGTTGTGTATAACACCCAGTGCACCATGCAATATGTGCCCTCCTTACTACCCATCACCAGTCTATCCCATTCCCCCACCCCCCTCCCCTCTGTAGCCCTCAGTTTGTTTCTCATAGTCCATAGTCTCTCATGTTTCATTCCCCCTTCTGATTACCCCCCCTTTCTTTATCCCTTTCTTCCCCTACTGATCATTCTAGTTCTTATGTTCCATAGTGTTCTGTAGTTTCTAGAGTACAGATCCTTTACCTCTTTGGTTAGGTTTATCCCTAGGTATCTTATGGTTTTTGGTGCTATTGTAAATGGAATTGATTACAGATATTTTTATTTTTAGGTCATCTCTACACCCAATGTGGGGCTCGAACTCACAACCCTGAGATCAAGAGTCACATGCTCCACCAACTAGCCAGCCAGGAGCCCCCATGAGATATTCATTTAAGCTTCATTAAGGCTCAGACCAGGGTTTTCCAGCCTCAGAACTATTGATAGATAATCAGATAATCAGGCTTTTTGAGCTTCAGATCATTCTTTGCTGTCGGGGGCTGTCCACAACAACATAAGATGTTGAATAGAATCTCTGGTCTCCGTCTACTAGATGCCAATAGCACCCCTCTCCCTATTGTGACAACCAGCAATGTGTCCAGACACTGACAAATGTCCCCTTGAGGTGAAAAATCATTCTCTGTTGTGAACCACTGGCTCCGATTTTCCCCCTAACTTTGGTGGAAAGCAATAAGGGGTAAATAAATAAGGTCGTGTAATTACACTTGTGCTTTTAGAGTCTGGAATGTAGATGGCAGATCTGCTGGGGTGAGACTAGAGGCTGGGATGTGGTCTGTGGCCGGTTTTGCATGAGCCATTGACGCCCGTGGTCACGCCCCTCATATGTCTCACGTGCAGGTTGGGAATGTGTGACGTCACAACAGAAGCTTGTGAAGACATTGCCTCCGTCCTTGTCTGCAACAAGAAGCTGAAGCTTCTCTCCCTGGTAGAAAACCCCCTGAGGAACGAAGGCATGCTGCTACTGTGTGACGCCCTGAAGCATCCAGACTGTGTGCTGGAGAGACTGCTGTAAGTCCGTCTGGGCACGCGGGCTCGGGGGAGACCGTGGCAGTGTGCACACGCGCCCCTCAGTGCTCAAGGGGACCAAATGCTCACTGAGGGAGGCTGTAGAACCCAGACTCTGTAGTCAGACCTGACTCTCCGTGCCTTCGTTGCCCCGTCCGAAAAACGGGGCCACACAAACGCCTCACAGAGGCACCGAGAGGTTGAGTTCCAGAGATTGAGACCTGCCTTAGGTGCCTCACGTCCACTCGAGAGCCCGGTAAATCCTGGTTATCGTGAAGAAGGACTGTGCCTTCGATAAACTGGGTGCTGGGGACAGTTGAGACAAGGCATTCATCTGATTCCTTTTAGGAACAAGGTTTGTACATTCTAGGTTATTCTCCAGAGCTGCCGTTTCTGTCCTGCTGCAAACATACAGAGTGCGCTGCTTGCTCTGCCTCAGGCGGCTGACTAGGGCAGCGGGAGAGCGGGTCCTCTGTTTGCCCAGTGAGGCCACGTGGGCAGCTTAGTGTTGAATCAGGCGAATGCTGTTGTGCCTTGAAGTGGGGGCAGGTGCAAGAACGCCAGATCCATGGGTGTGCATGAGTAGTCCAGACACAAAACCGCATTGTGTGCATGTATCTGTGCATTTAGACACGCGCATCGCACACACGTGCACAGTGGCGTCTAAGACCGTAGAGGGAAGGAGTACTCTCACTGACACGACATTCTAGACTGTATAAGAAAAGCAACAGTAAAATATGATCCCGGAACATTAAACACTGAAACCAAACTATGAAAGAAAGAAAGAAAAGCCTTGATCTCTAAAGATTAGAATGAAGAATCTTCAAGGGTATGAAAGAAGTGACACATTGGAAAGTGGAAAGATTTGGCCACTAGATAACTGTTATTACACAATGAATAGAAGTAACATGTATTCAACGACTGGTAATTAAAATGGGCTGTATTTTTCTAAAGGGTTCTTCAGGATCTATCCCTTAACGGGTTTTTTTGTTTATTTGTTTTATGCGCTTGAATCTTTATTCCTTAAAAATAAGTGGAATTTAAGAAACAAAGCAAAGAAACAAATAAAGGGAAAAAAGAGACAAGAAAGCAGACTCTTAAATAGAGGGAACAAACTGGTGGTTGCCAGAGGGGAGGTGGGTGGCAGGATGGGTGACGTTATGACGTAGGTGATGGGGATCGAGAGCACAGTAGCCGTGATTAGCACTGAGTAATGGATGGGATTGTTGAATCACTCTATCGTACGCCCAGAACTATTATAACACTGTATATTAATTATACTTCAATAAAAAAAATTTTAATGAAAGACCACTAAACATGCAGGAATGTCACTAGTAATTTTAAAAAAGCAAAAATGTTCAAAAAATGATACGCTTTACAACAAACACACAAAATTTTGAAATCTATTTCACTTGGCCAGGATTCTGCAAAATGGACAAGTGTATACTATGATTTGGCAGTATTAATTTGTTGTTTTTTTTTCAAAGTCAGCAAATAAGTCAAGAAAGTGAAATGAAAGTCTTTTTTTTTTTAAAGATTTTATTTATTTATTTGACAGAGATAGAGACAGCCAGCGAGAGAGGGAACACAAGCAGGGGGAGTGGGAGAGAAAGAAGCAGGCTCATAGCAGAGGAGCCTGATGTGGGGCTCGATCCTATCACGCTGGGATCACGCCCTGAGCCAAAGGCAGACACTTAAGCGCTGTGCCACCCAGGCGCCCCTGAAATGAAAAGTCTTAATAGTAACCTCAGCACTTCAAAAAAAATTTTTTTCGGTGCAAGGTAGTAATTCAGTATAACTTAAATTGGCAGAAAGTGTAAAGAACGCAAGTGGAGATATTCAGGGAGTGTGAAGAGTAGCAAAGATACTGAAGATTATATTATGCAACCATTAAAGTATTAGTGAATTTTCAAAATACTGGAAAATGCTTACTTCCTTGAAAAAAGTATGAATTATGTGCTCATTGTCTGATTTCAACGATGAGAAGACAGGAAGGAAAACCCATCACAGATGAGCTGTGTTTGCTTATCAGGGACTTATGCTTTCTTCCTGCCAAAGGTCACGCTCGGGTCCCCTGAAGCCCAGGTAAGCAGCTGGAATGAGTGTGGGGCTGGGTGGGGGTGCTGGTGAGCTAGGAAGCAGCTGCCCCTCCCACAGGGGAGTTTCTGTTCCCTTCCACCATGTGACCATCTGCCGTGGAATTCCAAGTAGCTGGCTTGTCTGTGGGAGGTAGACGTGTGGAATTCATGTGAAATCTCTTGGTTCTTAAATGCTGACTGCTAATTTTTTTAAAAGATGTTCAACATAATATCACCTAAATTCACTGTATCCAGGGGTGACGTTGGGTGGTGAGCTTCCAGGTTGCGACTTGCATCTTCTGCTTTCCACTATTTTCCAAATTTCCGACAGTGCGTATACAAGAACTCAGAACCAAAAAACTGATTTTTAAATATTTTAAAAGAAAAATCATGTCAAGTAGGACGTCATCCAGCACATTGCACCAAATAATAAGCATGCCGTGTCATGGGGAAGGGATGACTTTGGCCCCGCTGGTGGCGATGACGACGATCTGACTCGGGACTGGAATCTGAGATTCTCTTTCCCAGTTGGAGATGCCCTATTCCATATTCCACATTCTTGCTCCTGTGTTTCTGCAGCTGCTGCACGTTCTAACCTTCTTACTTTTCTCAGGTGACCACGGAGTGGGAGGAATGACTTGCAAGGTTTGCATGTGGCTTCACGAAACTATTACAAGACGAGCTTAAGCGGGTTGACCAGTTGAGTGTGTGTCTGTGTCTTTGCAGGCTGATGTGCTGTTGCCTTACCTCTGTGGCCTGTGACTACCTCTCCGAAGCCCTTCTGTGCAACACATCCCTGTCCCTTCTCGATCTGGGGTCAAATTTCCTGGAAGATAAAGGCGTGGCATCTCTTTGTGAGACACTGAAGCACCCGCGGTGCAACATCGAGCAGCTGTGGTACGGTGGGCTATGATCCGCATGAATGTCAGAGTTCCTTTTTTGGATATCAGCATCCTGGGAAGGAAATGGGAAGGGGTAAAATCATGGGGTCTGCTGAAAGAAAGCAAGGCTAAACGTTGACCCCGCCTGATACTCGTGGGAGCGTCCAGTGGTGCTGACGTGTGTGAGCGCGACCAAAGAGCTTGACAGGACTTGGTAGGACATGCTACTCTGGAGTAGGGTCTCTGGCTTCCAGAAGACTGGTAATGGAGTCCCAAGTGCCCTGCACTGGCTGGGCCAACTTGTGAGGGTGCCTCACCTCTCTTCCAGTGTGACATGAGGATAATTATGTTTCCCACGTCAAAGAATCGAGGTGACCCGTGGGAATAATGCATGGAAAGAAATGTTACCAATGACTTGCCCAAAACAAGCATGCAGTCAATGATGGCAGGAGGCTTAGAGCATAGAGGTCATTCACGGCTCTCCTGGGCACTGGAAACTCTTCTGGGTAGATAAGATGACTTGGTAAATGAAATGCTCCAGTATCTCTGTTTCCATGAAAGTCAATTTTATGGAATGTCCCATGCACACACTCACACACACACGAGTGTGGGCTACAACTATGTGTGTACATATGATGGTTTCTCAATCTTAGCGCTATCGACATTTTGGCCTTGATCGTTCCTTGTGGGGAGTGGCTGTCCCGTGCTTTGTATGTAGGACGTTTAACACCATCTCTGGCTCCTACCCACTAGATGTCAGTAATACCCTCTCTCCCAGTGTGGCAAACCAAAATGACAGGCGTGGCCGATGTCCCCTGGGGTGGGGAGGGGAGACAAAAATCATTCCCATTTGAGAACCACAGACACACACACACACACGTATATGCCAGACATATACGTATATGTGTGTGTATGTATGCGTGCACACATATCAGACTGATGAATATATGTATACCTTGTTAGCAGGTGGGAAGTGCTGTGGGGAGCTCGGAGGTGGGACAGAGACTGGGGACATGAGACTATATAAAATTTTCAGGGAGGTCCTCAGCAAGGTGACATTTGTGCAGAGATTTGGAGGAAGTGAGGGAGTAAGCCCAGTGCTATTTGGGCAGGAGCAATCAGTGAGGATGGGAGCAGAGGCCCCGGGGGAGCAGAGACAGGAAGCAGAATTGCCGTCTAGTGTGTTGGGCAGGACGGTGGAGGAACTGTGAAGTCATGAAATCATCACCATCACCATCTCAGAAGCACTTGGGCACTTCCTCCTTCATACGGATAAATGAAAACCAGCCAAGCCGTGCGAGATGGGACCTCATGATTGTGTCTGTTGGTGTGTATTTCCCCCCAGGCTGGAGGATTGTTACCTCACTTCTGTCTGTTGTAAGGACCTCTCTGCTGTTCTTGTTTGCAATGAAAAACTGAAGACCCTGAAACTAGGGAGCAATGACATCCAAGACGCGGGTGTCGAGCAGTTATGTGAAGCTCTGAAGCATCCAGACTGCAAAGTAGAGAATCTGGGGTGAGTGTCCATGGAGTGCGTTTATGAGGAGGTGTACCTATTTCAAGAACAGGAAAACCTGAGGATTAGGGAACGTACGTAAGGGAAGCAAGTTTAAGAACAAGTGTGTCCGGAATGATGTGGTAAGTATAATGCCATTCGGTGAAGCCAGGGCTTGCTCAGCTTTGGCTCTGCTGACATTTGGGACTGGGTGGTTCTTTGCTGTGGTGGGGCAGGGGGCTGTCCTGCTCTTTGTACGATATTCAGCAGCGTCCCTGGCTTCTCTCTGTCCATGAGATGCCAGTTTTACTCCCCTAGCGTGTCCCCCCAGGGGCCCCAGTGGCTCTGGTGAGAACCACCGGTCTGGACTGTGAAGTCCCTTGCTCAGAGGCACGGAGCTCGGCCTCTCACAGTGCTGTGCCTTCTGCTGTGCTTCCCTGTTGCAGGCTGGATATGTGTCAGCTCACCAGTGCCTGCTGCGAGGCCCTGGCCTCGGCTCTGTCTGTCTGCAGGTCACTGAAGAGCCTCAATCTGGACTGGATCAGCTTGGAGCGTGCCGGGGCGCTGGTGCTCTGTGAAGCCCTGAGCCACCCGGACTGTGCCCTGCGGCAGCTCGGGTGAGTGGATGTCCTTTCCCTCAGGGTGAGGTTAGCCCGCGGTGGTTTTCCCAGGCTTGGCATGACTGGCATTTGGGTCGGAGAGTCGTTTGCTGTGGGGGGCGGTCCTGCACACTGAACAGCATCCCTGGCCTCTCCCTGCATGTGACATGCCCGGAGCGCCTTCCCCTGCTCGTGGCGATCAAAAATGGGAACTTCAAAGCTGCTCATAGACAAGGTTTCAGTCGTTCTCACCACAAAAAAGAACCTATGATAGCGTGACACGGTGAGGTGTTAGCGAATGCTAAGTTGGCCGTCGTCCGCAATATAGACAGGTAGCCAGCCAATGCGTCGTAGGCCTTACCCTTATCCAGTGGTCTATGTCCATCATATCTCAGTAAAATAATACTAAATTAATTGAAAATTAAAACAGAATAGCTATAACATCCATTCCCTGAAATAAAAAAAAAAAAGTCTCTGGACCTTGTCAAATGTCCCCTGAGGGGCAGACTTGCCCCAGGCGAGAACCGTTGCCTTGCGGTCAACACCACCTCCAGCTCACAGTCCCGTAAATGTGGAACATCAGCGCAGACAGGGCGGCTGGGTCTAGAAAGGGCTGAGCCGTTCTGACCCAGAAGCACTTTCTGAGAAGCGCAGCGGTCAGCGTTGTTCTGAACGTCCTATTTGCCCGTGAAGTATGTGTATCTGACATCCGTAGAATGACGATTGGGGCGCCCTCCATACCCAGGCCCTTGGATGACATGCTGAGGAGCAGAGTGGATCACATCCCTGTTCTCCACGTTCCTACCCTCTAGGACAGACATGCACTTTCTCTGCACACTCACGGCGATTTCCCCAGTCACTTCCAGGGAAGAATGGCTTGGAAGTAGGCCCCGGGACGTAGAGAGGCAAACAATCATGTGTAAAGTCAAGAAAACTTTATTTCTATTTTCCCAGGCTGCGCAAATCTCCTTTTGACGAGGAGATTCAGACGCTGCTCACAGCTGTGGAAGAGAAAAATCCCCACCTGACCATTTCCCACCTACTCTGGGTCAATGAAGAGTATAGGATCAGGGGTGTGCTCACCTGATGGGGGAACACCTCGAGTAGTCTCCTCCCAAAGGCTTCTCCCTGGTCACCGTGGGCCTTCTCCTCCCAGCACACCCGGTCCTGTAAACTGTACTTCATGGCGGTGGGGGCTGTGACTTCAGGCCTGTCCCTTTACGGTGTCCCAGCGGTATAGCTGCAGATGTGCCATCCGTGCCTAGCCCCCCACCCCGCCCCGTCCCCACCTTTAAACTTCCCGTCTTACCTTGTGATAGTTAGAGGAATACATTAAATGGATGAACACTTCGGAAAGCATGACTTAAGTTTCTTAGTGAGTGTCTTGGGATGTGGGAGCTTGGATTTGAAGGAACCACAATCCTTTGACAATTTCGACTTAGAAGAGATGGTAGAATGTCTCTACAGATTCTAGATTTTATTGCTATCATTACACTGAGCACCCACCAAACTTTCCATTTTTAGTTTGTGCAAATTTGCATTCGATCAGTTTCACGGTCTAATAAAAAACACATTTCCAAATCTCTACTTATCCTTTAGAATATGCCACTGCAATAGCTTTTTAAAAAAATTCAGTATTCTCTTTTCCAAATGTTACAGTTTGATCCAATATACATAAATAGCTCATTGTCTTAATTAAACATTGCCTGGTTTTCTGCTGCCTCTATAAGAAATTGTTCATGCCTTATCGACCCTATATAGAACTTAGTTTTTGTTGAGTATTATTTAAAAAACTTTAAACATATTATTTTTCAGAGCAGTTTTACGTCTACCGCAAAAATGAGAAGAAGGTACAGAGATTTTCCGCACATTCCCTGACCCTACATATGCCCATGGTTGATCTAAGGAGTTGTCAAATCCCAGTCAGGATCCATCCCACTCGTGCTGTCTTTGTTGTCCTATTGCTGGAATTGGCAAGCTTACTCTAAAAATAATGTGAACATGCAAAAAATATAGAATATCCAAACCATTTTTGAAAAATAACTAATTGGTTGACTTGCCATAATTAACATTCATATGAGTCAGGGTCATCTCATCTATCTTGTGAATTTTCTCTTTATTATTTTGCCCAATTTTCTATCTGGCTTTTGGCCTTTTTCTTGATTTTAAATAATTCTGATGCTATCCCTCTATCTGTGCTCTATATTACTTCCCCTTGAATCTTGTCTGTGCATCCAGGAATCCTTCTTCCCAGGGAAAACTCTGAAAATAAAGGACAGGCTAGTTGACCAATGAGGGACAAGGGAGCAGTGCTCTCGGAGTGATTTGGGAAGCATATAGTGAGCTCTTGGGGAGTCACATGGACATCAGAGAAGCTCACGGGTTCTGAGGTAGGACAGACTAGCTTCAAGTGGGATATTCTCCAGATGTAGAAGAGGTGGGGCCATAAGTAGCAGGAATTGTGGTATTTAAGTCAAGAGAGAGACCGGTTTCCAGATCAAATGGAGATGTTCAGTATGAGCCAATCATGGTGTCAGCCTGATTCTGGAAACAGGAGAGCATTGAGGAAATGCCCATTTGGAAATACTGTAAGAGGAACCCTTGACCCAACATTGAGTTTCCTTTTTTTTTTTTTGGTGATTTATGGCTTTATTACTATTATTATTGTTATTATGTTCAGTTAGCCAACATATAGTACACCATGAGTTTTTGATGAGGTGTTCAACGATTCGTTAGTTGTGTATAACACCCAGTGCTCATCCCAACACGCGCCCTCCTTAATACCCATCACCTGGTTACCCCATCCCCTGACCCCCTCCCTTCTGAAACCCTCAGTTTGTTTCCCAGAGTCCATACATTGAGTTTCAATTCCGCTATAGATGGCAACTTTGACTCTGAACTTAGATTCCTCCATAGGGAACATAGAAACATTTCTCTGCCTGCTGTTCAGCTTTTCAGGAACATTCCAATAATTACCAAAAATTACCATTAATTACCAGAAGTGGCTGGTAAAGACTTGCAATGGGGATAAAATTTGCTTCTCATTAGAGACGCCCTGGGCTCTCCACGCAGACGGTGTCGCTGAGACACAGCTCACGTGTTAATGACATCTCTGTGGGGAGATCCAGTCTAGGAACCCTGTCCCTGTAACTGTGGCTCATCCCGATCGACACTTCCATGCATGGAACTCTGGAGCAAGGACCAGCCAGGTGAGCGCTTCCCTATGTTCAGTCTCAGGGCAAAAACCAGGAGACAAGAAGTCTCCAGCAGGAGAGGAGCTCAGAACTGGGTTTGTGCAGCAATGCTGTAGAGGACAGCTACTACCCCTGCCTGCGCTCTGGCTGGGCTGGTCGGGTGGGCATGTGCCAGGGAGTGTCTGTGGGCGGGACCAGGGTGGGGAGAATCTCTGTAGATCTCTGCGTCCTAGAGTCTTTGACAATGAGAGAGAGAAAAGACGAGATCTCTTTGGAATCCGAGTCAAGCTTTGGATGAGCAGTCACTGACCTCCTCAACCATGTACAAGAGTCTGCTGACTTTCTCAGACCTGACGGGTTTTTAGGCTTGTGTATGAATACGTGTAGAAAGTTGATGTGCAGAGTTCGGGTTATAACTTCAAAATCCTGATAGAAATAAGGTCCATTGATATACACAGAGAAAACCAGTCTGTGGTGTGATGATATTATGATTTAATGACCCTTTTTTTTTTTTGCTTTCTGAAATCCTACTGCAGTAGGATTCCTCTGGAGATTTTTGGGGTCATTTTTCTTTGTTTTGTAGTGTGTGTGTGTGTGTGTGTGTGTGTGTGTGACTCTGTGAGGCATCAAGGAGAGAGAGAAGAAATGTTAGTGAGATGAATTATATTTAATTTTCAAGTCTCAGAAGTAGTTGGGTGGAACATACCTGAGCCACTTTTCCCCTTTGACATTGTAATACCTTTTCTCCGTATCGCCGGTAGTGAGAGAGAACCGAAACAAGGAAACAAATGTCGTCTACCACAATCACCGTTTCTACTGCTACTGTTCCTACTTCTAACAGTATATGGGAACTAATGTTGTTTTGGCCACTGTGATCAACAGTTGACATGAAATTCACATTGTGGTCACTCTGAGGTCATTCTAGGGTCATGTTGTATTATCAGAAGGCTACTGATTTTTTGGAAGGTATATCCTATCCAGTCATTCTGATGCGTGGTATTATGCATTCTCAAAAGCTGAGCGTTGATTTTCTTGCAATTTTAATGAGTTATATAATCTTATACATTTGAACACGACTTGGCCTTTTTCTACTTCACTGTCTTAGGTTGATGAATTATGGTGACAAAATAATCATAAATTCTAAGAGGGGTACAGTACGCCCACCTCCTTTCACTTATTTATTTACTAAGTGCATGTTTACTTAACATTTTTTGTGGGTCAATCATATTTTTTCATAAGACAAGCATGGTTCTTAAGTTCAAGTTAGTTTACATTCTGGGGAAGTGTCAGAACATAATAGTAAATACACCATGAGAGACTCTTAACTCCAGGAACTAAACTGAGGGTTGCTGGAGGGAAGGGGCAGTGGAGGATGGGGTAACTGGGTGATGGACATTAAGGAAGGCATGTGGTGTGATGAGCACGGGGTGTTATATGCAACTGGTGAATCACTGACCTCTACCTCTGAAACTAATAATACACTACATGTTAATATGTTGAATTTAAGTAAAATAAAATTTTTAAAAAAGTAAATAGAAGTACAAAGTAATACTGTGAAATTGAGAAGTTGGTGTCTATGGCCTGTTCTCCTGGTCGAGTCTCCTGTGGAATATGACTGTGTCTCCCTTTTCAGGAGAAGAAAAGGCCCAGGATCCTTTTATGAGGTCCTATAACTAAGAAGAGTCCTCATGAGGCACTAACAGAGCCTACTCGTTATTCTAGGCCACTTTGAAGCGTTTACCATGTGTTTGCAGAGCAACGCCCTGAGAATCACAGGGGAAGAGGCTCTGAAAACCATCTTGCTTTTCCAGATGGGCATTGGAGCTCTGGCCAGTGTCACCCTCTTCTTCCGTAACTTCTCTCCAGTCTTGCATGGACGCAAGCAGAGGCCTCCCCACAGGATTCTCACCCACATGGCGGTAGCCAACCTCTTGGTTTTTCTCTCTGCCGGGATTCCCTACAAGATGGCAGCTTTTGTTTTGAGGAAGCCCCTGTCCAGTCTTGGGTGTGAATTTGTAAATTACATACAGAGAGCGGCTCGCAGCACCCTCTGTGCTCCGCCTGCGGCCTGAGCACCTATCAGATCTTCACACTCATCCCGGGGCGGGTGGTGTGGACGATGCTCAGAGGACAAGCCCCCAAGGTCGTTGGTCCTTCCTGTTGCATCTGCTGCATGGTCAGTGTCTTAATAAACACCTGTGTTCCCGCGAAGTCACTGGTGCACAGGAAGTGGGAAATAGTACTGATTCCGAGGGGCAGTGGTTCTGCTCATCCTCGAGTCCCAGGCGAGCTCTGTTGTCCTGTGGGTTGTCTCTGATGCCACGTGTTTTGGCCTCATGGTCCGGTCCAGCGGCTCCACGGTGCTGCTCCTGCACGGGCACCACCAGAGTGCAGCGCATTCACACCCCCGACGGCCCCCCGGAGACCAGAGCCGTCCACGCCATCCTGACGCTGGTGGCCACCTTTGTCACTTTGCTGAACTCCATTGTTGCTTTTTATGTCACTGTGTCACTGCCGTTTTAGATCTCTATCTGGGTGCATACAGACCTCTAGTATCTTGGCTTTATGTTGCCCCTTCCTGCTGATCCTTCGCAACCCTGAGGCTCCTAGGTCCCGCTCTTGAGTTGTTAGAAATCAGATGTAAGTGTGTGGAAGACAGCTTTGGTGACCACCGTGATCTCTCTATTTGGGGACCATGTACTCGGCACCAGTGTTTTATACAACCTCCACGGCGATCTTAGAGGGTAAATCTGATACTTTGGGGCTGCCTTGGGACCTCAAAGTCAACTCACAAATTATGAGCTTGAAACAGACACACAAAACTATTAAGGAAACATGACTCCCCCTCGACCGGTGCAACTGGTGAAACAAAGCTCCTTTCTTCAGGGATAATCAGTGTTTCTGCAAATGTTATCTCAGTGTGGGCACGCTGAACCCCTGGCGTACATCGGTACACAATCCAGTATTGATACAGGTAAATGCTACTCCAGGGAGAGCAGAGGCTTTGTTTCGCGGATGCAGGTAAGAAACCTGGCAGATGGAGAGGACTTTTCTGCCTGACTTTGTTACCGCATTTCACTCCTATTTCTCTAATATGCTGTAGTATGACACTGAAAATCAATGTTGTCCAGTGGGTTGCTTTGCCTTTATACCTTGTGGGTTTTCTTTACGTGGCTGACCCTCAGTGAAGTTCATTGAGTGGATAAATGAAGTCATATTAAGGAGGGTTACAGCTGCCACCTGTACGCTTGTCGCTCGGATTTTCTAGTCTATCATTGAAATACAGAAACTGGGGACTCAATTTTTTCTTTGCCCCATCTGCTTTTTTCTCTCCTTGTTTTTCTTTTTGCCTCCTTTTGAGACAGTCTGGTATTTTTAAAATTAATGGTGTTAAGGTCTAACTATTTTTGGTGATTTTTGTAGTTTTATTTTATTTTTTATTATTTTTTAATTACGTTCAATTAGCCAACATATAATAAATCATTAGTTTTCATTGTATTCAACGATTCATTAGTTGTGTATAACACCTGGTGCTCATCCCAACACGTGCCCTCCTTAATACACATCACCCAGTTACCCCATCCCCCAGCCCACCTCCCTTCTGTAACCCTCAGTTTGTTTCCCAGAGTCCAGAGTCTCTGATGATTTGTCTCCCTTTTTGTTTTCTTCCCATTCAGCTTTCCCTCCCTTCCCCTATTGTCCTCTCTGTTATTCCTTATATTCCATGTAGGAGTGAAATCATATGATAACTGTCTTTCTCTCCTTGACTTATTTCACTTAGCGTAACCCCTTCCAGTTCCACGCACATCAGTGCAAATGGTAGGTAATCATTCTTTCTGATGGCTGAGTGATATTCCATTGTGTATATAAACCACATCTTCTTTCTCCAGTCATCTGTTGAAGGGCATCTCGGATCCTTCCACAGTTTGGCTCTTGTGGACACTGCTGGTTGTAGCTGTTTTAAAGTGGATTTCTAAGGTATTGCATTCTAGTTAGAACTACTGTTGACCATTTCACAGATTATGTAAGAATTTTATAATAGTGTAATTCCATACATCTTATAATGCTTTATGATATTGTTTTTATAAATTTTTATTCTACATATGTTATTACTCACAATTAATGCTATTATTTTGGCTGTCATGAGCCCGTTGTCTTAGAGAAAATAAGAAATGATAAAGTACAGGGGCGCCTGGGTAGCGCAGCCGTTAGGCGGCTGCCTTCGGCTCAGGGCGTGATCCCGGCGTTCCGGGATCGAGCCCCATATCAGGCTCCTCCGCTGGGAACCTGCTTCTTCCTCTCCCACTCCCCCTCCTTGTGTTCCCTCTCTCACAGCCTGTCTCTCTCTGTCAAATAAATAAATAAAAAATCTTAAAAAAAATTATAAAGTACGGATTGCGTATGCAGCCACACGATTGCCAGTTCTGCTGATAGTAATTCTGTGTGTGTTCTCCTCTGGTATAATTTTTCTTCAATACGAAGCACCTCCTTTAGCTTCTTTGAAGCACAGATTTGCTCCATGTTAGTTATTTCAGTATTTTTCTCAATATATCTTTATCTCCCTGTTTTTCCCATTAGATTATACAAAATGCCTATTTGAGAAAAGGTAATAAAATGTGATCAATAATAAAAATGTATTTAGCCATATCCAACCTCGTTTTAAAAATTGAGAAACTCAATGCCTTTGCATTAATTTTATTTTAAAAATTATTAAGTCGAAATCATTTCAAATATACGTAATTTTCCTTACCCCGATACCCCAAGAGTTAACACTTTACTACATTTGAGTACATTTTATTCTGTTATCACCTTTTTTTCCTGAACCACTTGGAAGCAATGTGTGTACACGGCACACCCCGTCCTGAACTCACTAGTGTGATTTTCCCTACAACAGAGACCGTCCTGCAACAGCAACGTCCTGTCCTCTGATTGAGAAAATCGGTGTAGATACAGCCCCACTGCTCTGTCTGCGGGTCATGCTCAGATTTTCCAACGGATCCAAAACATCTCCTTTTCCTTTCTGGCTGGGATCCCCCACCAGGAACGTGTGCTTTGTGGCCGTGTCTCTTCCTTCTTCTCCAGTCTCGAGCTGTTAGGCTGACTTTCCCTTTCTTTCATCCCCTCGCCCTACGTTGTTCTGTTGAAGGACCCTCCCCGGGGGTCTCTCTGGGCTTCCTCGAGACCAGACTCAGCTCGCACTTCCTCGGCAGGAGGACCTGGGAAATGCTGCCGTGCTCTTCCCAGTGCTTCACACGAGGCCACGCACGGGGTTCATCATGCCGATGGTGCTGGTGTTCGCCTCGATCACCTGGTCAGCTTGGCATCTGCCAAGTCTCTCCATCTTATGTTTACCGTTTGGTCTTTGCCACTGATTTAGCGCATGATGGGGGGATGTCCTGAGACCGTCCCGCTGTGCTGCTCCTCGTCACCTTACACTCACCTGCTCGGCTATCACAGCTCCCGTTGGAACAGCCAACAGGATGGCTCTCTAACACCAGCCCTCGACGTTCATTAGTAGGAATCTACTGAAGGAAGACGCTTCCCTTCACCCCGTGTATTTATTAGTCATTCATTCTCTTTTATTCATGTCCACAGGATTCCTAAATTCCGGTATGATTCAATGTATTGCATTGTGATGCCATGATTATCTGTTTTCATGTTCATGTCGTCCCCGATTGGCCGGGGGAAGATCAGTACAGCTGCACGATTTCACAAGAGGCATCATTGCAGGCTCATCTCGTGCTGTTCCGGACGTAGCCCTGGTATCCACCACTGCACCAGAGAAATCCGATCCCTTCAGGGGAGGTCAGTTGCTGGAAACCCAGACCTGTTTTCAGCTTTGTGCTTTGCTACCAGTGTGTCACTGCTTCTGGGACCGCTCAGCAAAAAGCTCAGACTGAGGGCTCATAACTGTGCATGCACACGTGTGTGTCATGAACTCAGAGTTACTCACATCTGAGTTATTCACATCTGAATTCCTCCCATTCAGAACCAGCCCCAGGATTCATTCTAGCTTCTCTGTTCTCTGCTTATAAATTATTCCTCCAGCAGCAAGAAAGCTGTGTTACATTCTATTTGCTGGACACTTCCATGCTCGGGGATCCCACGCTTAACCACACTGCTGGAGTCCTCCGCCTGCTTTCCCCCACCCCTCCCAACACCCCTGTGTGGCTACTACTGTTCTTCCCACGGCTCCCCTACCTCCTCACACCTGCATCCCGGCACATGTGGTGAAGAAAACACACAACAATACAGCTGTTTTGCCGCTTCTGCCCTCACTGCCCTGTGTTCTAGAGGGTTCTCTTGCCACCACCGGGGTGCCTCTGCAGTTCTGCCAGGTGCCCAGTGGCCTGAGGGGGGGATGTGGCCAGGGAGGGAGGAACAGGGGAAAGAGAGAGAAGGAGAGAAGGAGGCGTCACCCTAATTTCTGAAGGTCTTTCGTTTGCCCAGGATCGCACAGCTGGAGTGGCAGGGCCAGCATCCGAAGACAGACGGGTCTGGTAGGAACCAGTAAATGTAGAAGGATTGATGGAATTAGAATATCATCGATTGGCAAACATCATAGAAAAAAATACTTGATAGTGTTTTTTAATGCTCGGACATTTTCATGCGGCCAGATCGAGGAGGACCCATTTTACTTCAGCCCCAAAGTTGTTTTTGGTGGGAGTTCACTTCAGTCCTCACATCTGGCCGCCCAGAGGCCGTGCTGCCCTGACTTCCCCCCGCTCCCGCGTCCTGCGCTTTCCGATCCACAGAACGCGCGGCTTGGAACCACCCACGGACGGTCTTGGCTCGGCGTTTCCACGTGGCTGTGACGGGCAGGGTCTCTCTCGGTTCCACACACAGTTTTCCTGCAACCAGAGGCCTTCACTCCGGATCCTTCTAGTTTTGGCCCTTGAGAGAACCGACACGTTCAAATGCCCGTGAGCCCTCAGGGGACGTGGACACGGACGTCACCAAATCCGTGGCACGAGAAAATGACTTGGCTAATAAGCCTCCCCAGCCGACAGCAAACCCTGTCTCCACAAGTGATCAGCCCGTAGAAGGACAGTGCGATGAGCGCAGCTCTGTGGAAGCAGCGAAGGGAACCAAGGGAGATGGAGGGCCTGACCTCATCCGGCGCTACCACAGGCAAACCCTAAACCACTGCTGTCGCCCCGATAAGCACAGGCCCATGATTGTGGGGAAGTTGTTCTCGTGATGGTGACTGTAACAGATTACCCACTTTTCCTCCTTTCTATTAAAGCGAACAGATTTACCTCTGGGCTTTGAGAGCTGATGCTCCTCCCGGCAAAGCCCCAGGCCGCTGGGTCATCAGCATCTTACGAACCAGAGCAGACGTCCAACCCCATCAACCACGGGGCCCTTTTAAACATTTCTGCTTCATCCGTGCTCTCTGACCATCATCTTCTTTGTGACGCCTGTAGTTAATGACGCTTAGTTTACCTGTGCGGTTGGAGCAGGTTTGGAGGGCCGACTGGGACGTCCCAAAAAGCAGCGGCGAAGCGGTGCTGGGACGCTCCTGGCACGAGCTCCCCCGGCCGGCCGTTCCCCTTCGAACGCATGACCCGATGCAGGTTTCCAGCCCGTGGAGGCGTCATCCTAGCTGCGGCTGCTACCAGGGCCGGCCAGCCATTCCTGCCGGAGTCGGTAACGTTCTCCAGGGGAAGGAGGCGGGAGGGAGAGACACGTGCAGCTGGATCGGCTCAGTGTAAATGACGGTTTAAAGCAGACAAGGTGCTCCTGAGGGGGTGTAGGGGGAGGTCGTGATACTATTGTCTGCAGTTTCGCGTGCTTGGAAACGGCCATTAGAATTGGTACTTCATCTTTTTAAAGTGTTTTATTTGTAAGAAATATTTAAGTAATCTCTGCATGCAATGTTGGGCTCGAACTCACGACCCCAAGATCAAGAGTTGCACACTCTTCCGACTGAGCCAGCCAGGGGCCCCTAAAATTTATATTTTGTTTTATTTCATTTTTTAAAGATTTTATTTATTTATTTGAGAGAGAGAGAGCACAAGTGGGGTGGAGGCAGAGAGAGAGGGAGAAGCAGGCTCCCCGCTGAGCAGGGAGCCTGACGTGGGGCTGGATCCCAGGACCCTGAGATCATGACCTGAGCCAAACGCAGATGTTTGAGCCACCCAGGTGCCCCTAAAATTTGTATTTTAATGAGCAAATGTTAAACAGTGCTCTTTGAAATTATAATTGTTCAAACTGATAAAAAATATTGTGGGTGAAATACAGCGTTAAAGATGAAGCCCTGAAAGTAGAATAAGACACGAGGTCACACCCGATAGTAAATAAAAGAGCAAAAAGAGCCATTTCTTGGTGCCGAGACTGTTGGAAACCCCTGGGGAGGGCGTGGTTGTCCCAGGGGTGGGGGCGCTGCGGGCTTTCAGACACCAGCGTGGGTGGCGGGCGCTGGAAGTCTGAGCTCCTTCGTTACCACGTTCTAGCTCCTCCGTGGCTTTGTCCTCAGCCCAACGTGCAGGCTCAGGAACGCGTCATCCCGTGTGGACGACCCAGCATGAAGAGGGGAGTCCGGTGGCACAACGAGAGGCACAGGAGGCGGGCTGAATGCGGACGGGGAAGCGAAATTATCCTCTTGTTTGGAGTCATGTGGGGATTAGGGATACCTGTGTTTTGAGGGGGGAAAGATGCTTTCAAAATGGGGTAATTTCCAGACTAAAAATTTTCCTAGGGCCGTAGCAGCAAGAACCGTGGAATGTAAAGTCATGTTAAGACCAGAGTCCTGACCGGTGAGGGTGGTCAGTATTTTGGAAAGATGAAAAAGCACGGGGGACCACCCCGTTGGAAATACAGGGAAGGGAGCCGTCTAGGGAGCTTCGCTGGTGCACCTGGAAGCTGGCCCCACACACAGACGGCAGGAAGGGACCGAAGAGGGAGGCCGGCCACTCCAGGTTGGTAGGTGACAATTTTAATAGTGAAGGGAACTTACACAGCCCGGTCTTGGGCAGCACCAAGACACAGGGGTCCCTGATCCGCCCTCCAAACCTCCTGAGTTTATGAAGAGGTGCTAACGGGCTCAGGCAGGTCTTTCCAGCATCGCCTCACTGCCTCAAGGCCGTGTCCTCGGAGCAGCCGCTGGGAGTGGGAAAGGCCCGCAAATCCACGTTCCAAGGTCAGGAGAAACGATGCAGAGCCTCTGAGCGCCCAGGTGCAGCTCAGGGGTAAGTCCGCGGTCACGGGTTGTTTTGTGTTTGAGAGCCGGAGAGCATGAGCGAGCGCAGGCGGGGAGGGGAAGAGGGAGAGGGAGGAGGGACTCTTAAACAGGCTCCCTGCTCAGCGCAAAGCCGACACAGGGGAGGGGGCTCCATCTCACGACTCTGAGATCAGGACCTGAGCCTAAACCCAGGCGCCCCGGCGGTCACATCTTTTTTATTTTATTTTGTTTTGTTTTATTTTATTTTATTTTTATTGTGAGAGAGAGAGAGAAAGCACAAGCAGGGGGAGGGGCAGAAGGAGCTGGAGAAGGAGGCTCCCGTCTGAGTAGGAAGCCTGGTGGGGGACTTGATCCCAGGACCCCAGAATCACAATCTGAGCCGAAGGCAGACGCTTAATCTACTGAGTCATCCAGGTGCGCCCTCCTCTCCTTTTAAAAACATTTTGTTTATTGATTTGAGAGACAGAGAGCAAGAGCTAGAGGGAGACCACGAGCAGGGGGAGTGGTCTCATCTTCTTGATCACGTTCCCCAACGAGTCCTTGATGTGCCTTTGGGTGTCCCTTTCACGCCGGATTACAGCTTGGATGCTGAACCGTGTTTTTTCCACAGGGAAGGTAGGAAACTTTTTTCTGCCAGCTGCTTGGCTACCCCCGATCTTCTTGTTAATTGCCAGCAATTGTCCTTAATCATCTAAAGAGAATGATGGTGATTTGCACGAGGGATGAAATTAGCTCCTCACGGGCAATGCCCAGGCTCTCCATGCAGGGGGTCACCAAGACTCCAGCTGACAGGGTAAGGGCACCTCTGTGGGGAGATGGAGTCCAGGAACCCCGTCCCTGTAACTATGGCTCGTCCCAACACTCCCCTGCACAGAGCTCTGGAGCAAAGACGGGCCAGGTGAGTGCTTCCTTCCGTTCGGGGCAAAGCCCAGGAGAGCGGGAACCTGGGGATGTGGCTGTCGCCAGCATGCATTGGCAGGACGCATGCCAGCCCTGCCTCACTCTGAGCATCGCCTCTGTGCCCCAGCTGGGTGGACGTGTGCGCAGGGAGCGCAGTGGGGTTTCCAGAGGGGTCACAGGAGCCCTTACTGGGCACAAGATTCACGTCAGACCTTTGGCCGGTGAGGAAGGTTCTATGGGATTCACCGGGGCTACAGTAAACCCAGCACCCTGGAGAGCAGGGGGAACTGCAGGTCATTATAATTCAAAGGAGAGACCAGCATAAACTTGCTGCATTTCCTGCTGCTGCTGTTGGAGGTGACGAGGGACAGCAGGACGTGCTGCTTCTCCCTGTGTCCAGACACTCGGGCTCCAGTATCTCTCAGTGGATCAGGAGTCAATGCCTCACCCCCGCTCAGTGTGGGGGGAAGGGCGAGGATACAGGAGTGAAGAAACAAACAGGGACGTGCTGATGGAGAATGGCCATCAGCTGTCTGCGAGCAGGTGCCCTCGGGCGGGCTGGAGCCTGCGAAGGTGTGAGTCCTGGGAGGTGATGGGGGGAGGGGCTTCCAGGAGGAGGAGGAACGTGCATTGTGGGAAGTGAAAACAAGTCTCTGGTTCTTTCTAGGGAAGTGAATTCAGCTGACTGCAGGAAGGAAAGGGGCGAGGACGGGCGAGGAGTGGGAGACGCAGTTGGCTGCCTGAGCACGAAGGTTGTCCCCCCTCACGTTCCTGCCACTGGTGAGTAGCAAGACGAGAGTCTTTTCCAGAAGCCAGCTCTGGGTTGCAGCAACTGTTTCTATTGTTTTTCTGGTTTCTGTTTCATTATTTCTGCTCTGACATTTGTTATTTCCTTCCCTCTAAGTACTTTGGGCTGAGTTAGTTCTGTTTTTAGTTCCTTGAGGTATAAGCTGAGGTGGTTTATTGAGACCATTGTTTCTTCGTCTTCCTCTTCTCCCTCTCCTCCTTCTCCTCCTTTTTTAATTATTATGTTAGTCACCATACAGTACCTCATTAGTTGTTGATGTAGTGTTCCATGATTCATTGTTTGCGTATAACACCCAGTGCTCCACGCAGTACGTGCCCTCCTTACTACCCGTCACAGGACTAGCCTGTCCCCCCACCCCAACCCTCAGTTTCTTTCCTGGAGTCCATAGTCTGTCATGGTTCATCCCCCCCTCGGAGCCCCCCCTTCCTTTTTCCCTTCCTTCTAATGTCCTCCCTGCTACTCCTTATGTTCCTTTTTTTTTTTTTTTTTTTTTTTTTTTAAGATTTTAAGTAATCAATACACCCAACATGGGGCTTGAACTTACAACCCGGAGATCAAGCGTTATGCTCCACGGACTGAGCCAGCCAGGCGCCGAGATCTTTCTTTTTTCTTAAGGTAAGCGTTTATCGCTATCAACATTCCTCTTACACTGGTTTTGCTGAATTCCGTACGTTTAGTGTGTTGTTTCCACTTATGCTTGTCTCGAAATATTTCTTGGTTTCCCTTTGATTTCTTCTTTGCCCCCACGGGTTGTGCAGGTGTGCGTTGTTGAATCCACGCATATTTGTGAATTTTCCTGTTTTCCTGCTGTTACTGATTACCAGTTTCATGTCCTTGTGGTCAGAAAAGATACCTGATACGATGTCAGTCTTCGTAAATCTTCGTAAATCTGTTAAGACGTGTTTTGGGACCTAACGTATGATGCTTCCTGGTGCGTACTCTGTGGACGCGGGTCGACTCTGCCGCTGCTGGGTCGGGGGGGGTCACGATGTCTGTAGGTCGAGGTGGTCTCCAGTGCGTTTGGGGGCAATGCTTCCTAACTGATGCTCTGTCTGCTGAGCTGTCCAGTGTCGAAACTGGAGGTATTGCTCATATTTTAAATAAATAGAATAGAAATAAATAGAATACATAGAAATAGAATAGAAAAGGGCCCCTCTATCTTTGTTTAACTTGATGCAACAGGTGGAGAGAGAAAATTCTAGTAAGATGAACTCTGGTTCGCTTCCAAGTCCCACAAAACCGTGTGAGTGTTGGAACACAGCCAGTCTGCTGTTCCCGTTTTACGTGTCCTTGTTCTTCCCTTGAATCCCTGCAGCGGTAGGTGATCAAAACAAGGAAACAACACTTATCATAAAGATAATTCCTCCCACCGCTTCACGAGAGCTTTGCTCTAGCCATCGTGACCCATAACTGACGTGAAATCCACTTGGCATATCCGCGTGAGGCTTCCGAGTGGAGTTCTGTGTTACTGCAAACTTGGCTTTTCGTGAGGAAGCAGCTGCACAGAGAGGTGGCGCTCCCCAGGTGCGACTGCGCTCCTGAGTGGACGGTTGTGACACAGTCAGAGCTTTCAGGACGCAGAGGATGGAATCTTCGTCCGCTCAAGGATTCAGCCTCTGACCCCAGGTTCCGCAGCCATTCCCACGTCACTGATGAGAGCACAGGTTCTCAGAGCTCGAGGGTCTGTCCTAAACCCCAGCACCACTAACTGTCATTGAGCAGAGGGGAAGAGCAGACCCGTACTGGGGGAGTCCAAAGCCGATGGTCACAAGCTACTTCCTACGCTGTTTCCTGTCTTGTCTACACAACAGTCCCCTAACATGGACCCAGTTTTCCCAAAGAGCAGGAAAGTTTAGTAACTCAGATGTTTTCCCTCAATATCATTTGTTTTCTGACAGCGGCGTCTGAATCCTACAGGAACGGTTAGGATCGTTGCCTTTGGAAGACTTCACACCTTTAACGGAATGAGTCCGTCTTTCTCCTGTATGTCACAGAACCTTCTTTTCCACTCATACGGGCTCAGACGAGTCTCTATTTTAATGGGCCACCTGAATGCGCTATGGTTGCTTTCGAGCTCAGGCAACCACTTTAGTCGGTTCTGGATTTTATAAATGCGAATCAAGAGTCAGACAAGTGTGGGAACTCAAGAACTCAGATGTGAAGCCATCGCATGGTTTAATGATAGAAGGGTTTTACTAGCTTTACTGAGGCGAATTGACTCATACAATTCTGTATAGTGAAGGTGTACAGCTTGATGATTTTTTAAAATTTTGGTTAACATACAGTGTGACACTGGTTTCGGGACTAGAATTCAGTGATCAGTTACATTCAACACCCAGCGCTCCTCACAGGAAGTGCCCTCTTGATCGGCTGTTCTGAGTAGTGTTTACTTTTTCGTGTGGACTGAGGTGAGTGGGAGACCACTTTGAAAAAGCTCTCCAGGAACTGACTTCTCAACCGGTTAGAATCGCTGGAAGTATTAACAACTAGAATTCTTCGGTCACTGGGGATATCTTCTATAATAAATAGAATATCTGAAGACATTTTATTTATTTTTTATTTTATTGTTATATTACTCACCATACAGTACATCATTAGCTTTTTTTAATTTTTTTTATTATATTATGTTAGTCACCATACAGTACATCCCTGGTTTTTGATGTAAAGTTCCATGATTCATTGTTTGCGTATAACACCCAGTGCTCCACGCAATACGTGCCCTCCTTACTACCCATCACCAGCCTATCCCATTTCCCCACCCCCCTCCCCTCTGAACCCCTTGGTTTGTTTCCCGGAGTCCATAGTCTCTGATGGCTCCTCTCCCCCCTCTGCTTCCCCCCCTTCATTTTCCTCTTCCTTCTCCTAATGTTCTCCCAGTTATTTCTTATGTTCCACAAATAACTGAAACCATATGATAATTGTCTTTCTCTGCTCGACTATGTCACTTAGCAAAATCCCCTCCAGTTCCATCCATGTCGATGCAAATGTTGGGTAATCGTGCTTTCTGATGGCTGAGGAATATTCCATTGTATGTATGGACCAAATCTTCTTTATCCATTTGTCTGTTGAAGGGCATCTCGGCTCCTTCCACAGTTTGGCTATTGTGGACATGGCTGCTATGAACATTGGGATACAGGTGCCCCTTCTTTTTACTACATCTGTATCTTTGCGGTAAATACCTGGTAGTGCAATTGTTGGGTCATAGGGTAGCTCTATTTTTAACTTTTTGAGTGACCTCCATACTATTTTCCAAAGTGGCTGTACCAACTTGCATTCCCACCAGCAGTGTAAGAGGGATTCCCTTTCTCCACATCCTCACCAACACTTGTTGTTTCCTGCCTTGTTAGTTTTTGCCATTCTAACGTGTAAGGTGGTATCTCAATGTGGTTTTTGACTTTTTTTTAATTGGCTAAATTTTACAAAACTGAGCCTGACTGCAGTACTTTTAGCTCATCTCGAATGATATATATTATGATAAGGAAGAACATGTAAATAATCTAGATACTTGTTTTTATAAAATCTGAGTTGATTAGCAGTTATATTGCTTATTATTACTACATAGCAATTATTGCTAAATAGGAAGCCCTGGACTTTACAAACGTGCTGCCTGCACTTCCGTTTTGATTTGAATTTCCCTGATGGCTAATGATTAACATTTTTTCATGTGTCTGTTACCCATTTGTATGTCTTCATTGGAAAAGTGTCTGTTCATATCTTCCGCCCATTTTTTAACTGGGTTATTTGTTTTTTGGGTGTTGAATTTGAGAAGTTCCTTATATATCTTGATACTTGCCCTTTATCTGTAGTGTCATTTGCAAATATCTTCTCCCATTCCGTGGGCTGCCTCTTTGTTTTGTTGACTGTTTCCTTTGCTGTGCAGAAGCTTTTTATCTTGATGAAGTCCCAAAAGTTCATTTTAGCTTTTGTTTCCCTTGCCTTTGGGGATGTGTCTTGAAAGAAGTTGCTGTGGCCAGTGTTGAAGAGGTTACTGTTTATGTTCTCCTCTAGGATTTTGATGGGTTCCTGTCTCACATTGAGGTCTTTCATCCATTTAGAGTTTATCTTTGTGTATGGTGTGAGAGAGTGGTCGAGTTTCATTCTTTTGCATGTAGCTGTCCAATTTTCCCAGCACCATTTATTGAAGAGACTGTCTTTTTTCCACTGGACGTTTTTTCCTGTTTTGTCAAAGATTAGGTGACCATAGATTTGAGGTCCATAATGGGCTCTCTATTCTGTTCCATTGATCTGTGTGTCTGTTTTTGTGCCAGTACCATGCTGTCTTTGTGATCACAGCGTTGTAATATAGCTTGAAATCAGGGAACATGATGTCCCCAGCTTTGTTTTTCTTTTTCAACATTTCCTTGGTGAAACTGTGTCTTTTCTGGTTCCGTACAAATTTTAGGATTGTTTTTCCAGCTCTTTTAGAAATGCTATTGGTATTTTGATCGGGATGGCGTTGAAGGTGTAGATTGCTCTGGGTAGCACAGACATTTTCACAATGTTTATTCTTCCGATCCATGAGCATGGACTGTTTTTCCATCTCTGTGTCTTCTACAATTTCTTTCATCTCTTTGGTTAGGTTTATTACAAGGTATCTTGTGGTTTTTGGTGCTATTATAAATGGAATCGATTCCCTAATTTCTCTTTCTACACTTACATTGTTAGTGTATAGAAAAGCAACACTTGTCTGTGCATTGATTTCTGTATCCTGCCACATTACTGAATTGTTGTATGAGTTCTAGTAATTTGGGGGTGGAGTCTTCTGGATTTTCCATAGAAAGTATCCTGTCATCTGCAAAGAGAGAGTTTGACTTCTTCCTTGCCAATCTGAATACCTTTTATTTCTTTTTGTTGTCTGATTGCTGATGTTAGGACTTCTAGTACTATGTTGAACAACAGTGGTGAGATTGGGCATCCTTGTCCTGTTCTTGATCTTAAGGGAAAAGCTCTCCATTTTTCTGCATTGAGAATTTTATTGGCTGTGGGCTTTTCATAGATGGTTCTTATGAAATTTGGGATGTTCCCTTTATCCTACCCTCTAAAGAGTTTTCATCAGGAAAGGATGCTGTACTTTGTCAAATGATTTTTCTGCATCAGTTGAGAGGATCATATGGTTCTTGTTCCTTCTTTTGTTAATGTGTTCTATCATAAGGATTGATTTGCGAATGTTGAACCACCCTTGCATCCCAGGAATAAATCCCACCTGGTCCCGATGGATAATCATTTTACTCTACTGTTGGATCCTATTGGCTAGGATTGTGTTGAGAATTTTGGTGTCCATATTCATCAGGGATATCGGTCTGTTATTCTCCTTTTTGATGGGCTCTTTGCCTGGTTTGGGGATCAAGGTAATACTGGCCTCACAGAATGAGTTTGGTAGTTTTCCTTCTGCTTCTATTTTTTGAAACAGCTTCAGGAGAATAGGTATTATTTCTTCTTTGAATGCTTGGTAGAATTTCCCAGGGAATCCATCAGGCCCTGGACACTTGTTTTTTGGGAGGTGTTTTTTTTTTTTTTAATTGTTGAACAAATGACTAGTATTTCAAAGAACAGATTTGGGGAAGCATTTTTTTTTTTTAAGATTTTTTATTTATTTGACAGACAGACAGCAAGAGAGGGAACACAAGCAGGGGGAGCAGGAGAGGAAGAAGCAGGCTTCCAGCAGAGGAACCTGATGTGGGGCTTGATCCCAGAATGCCAGGATCATGCCCTGAGCCGACAGCAGACGCTTAACAAATGAGCCACCCAAGTGCCCCAGTTACGGGAGGTTTTTGATCACTGCTTCAGTTTTGTTACTGGTTATTGGTCTATTCAGGTTTTCAGTTTCTTCCTGTTTCAGTCTTGGTAGTTTATAGGTTTCCAGGAAGGCATCCATTTCTTCCAGGTTGCTTAATTTATTGGCATATAGTTGTTGATAATAATTTCTAATAATTGTTTCCATTTCCTTGGTGTTAGTCGTGATCTCTCCCCTTTCATTCATAATTTTATTAATTTGTGTCCTTTCTCTCTTTTTAAAATTTTTTATTATGTTAGTCACCATACAGGACATCATTAGTTTTGGATGTAGTGTTCCATGATTCATTATTTGCGTATAACACCCAGTGCTCCATGCAATACGTGCCTTCCTTAATACCCATCACTGGGCTAGCCCAATCCCCCACCCCACTCCCCTCTGAAACCCTCCTTTCTCTTTTCTTTTGGATAAGTCTGGCCAGTGGTTTATCGATCTTATTAATGCTTTCAAAGAACCAGCTTCCAGTTTCGTTGACCTGCTCTACTGTATTTCTGGTTTCTAATTCATTGATCTCTAATCCTGCTTATTTCTCTTCTCCTGCTTGGCTTAGACTTTATTTATTGTTCTTTCTCCAAATCTTTAAGGTGTAAAGTTAGCATGTGTATTCAGGATTTTTCTATTTTTTTGAGTGAGGCTTGGATGGCTATGTATTTCCCCCTTAGGACTGCCTTTGTGGTACCCAAAGGTTTTGGACCGATGTGTTTTCATTCTCATTGGCTTCCATAAATTACTTAAGTTCTTTAATTTCCTGGTTGACCCCAACATTCTTTTTTTTTAATTTAATAATATTTTTTGTTATGTTAGTCACCATACAGTACATCCCTTGTTTTTGATGTAAAGTTCCATGAGACCCCAACATTCTTAAGCAGGATGGTCCTTAGTTTCCAAGTGTTTGAATTCTTTCCAAATTTTTTCTTGTGATTGAATTCCAGGTTCAAAGCATTGTGGTCTGAGAATATGCAGGGAATAATCTGTCTTTTGGTATCGGTTGAGACCTGATTTATGACCCCGTATATGGTCTATTCTGGAGAAAATTCATGTGCATTCGAGAAGAATGAGTATTCTGTTGTTTTAGGGTGGAACATTCTGTATATATCTATGAGGTCCATCTGGTCCAGTATATCATTCAAAGCTCTTGTTTTTTTTTTTTTTTTTTTGTTGTTGTTGTTGTTGATTTCCTGCTTCGATGATCTGTCTATTGCTGAGAGTGGAGTGTTGAGGTCTCCTACTATTAATGTATTATTATCTATATGTCTCTTTATTTTGGTTAACAAATTGCCATATGTAGTTGGCCGCTCCCATGTTGGGGGCATAGATATTTACAATTGTTAGATCCTCTTGCTGGATATACCACTTAAGAATGATATAGTGTCCTTCTGTATCTTTAACTACAGTTTTTAGTTTAAAATCTAATCTCTCTGATATGAGAATTGCTACCCCAGCTTTCTTTTGAGGTCCGTTGGCATGAAAAATGGTTCTCCATCCCTTCATTTTCAGTCTGGATGTATCTTTAGGTTCAAAATGAGTCTCTTGTAGATAGCGTATGGATGGTTCATGTCTTTTTATCCAATCTGCAACCCTGTGGTGTTTCATGGGAGCATTTAGGCCATTCACGTTGAGAGTGGTTATTGAAAGATATAATTTTATTGCCATCATGTTGCCTGTGAAGTCCTTGTTTCTATAGATTGTCTCTGTAAATTTCTGTTCTGTATCACTCTTGGGGTCTTTTTACTTTTATAGACCCCCCCTTAATATTTCTTGTAAGGCTGGCTTGGTGGTCACCTATTCTTTCAGTATCTGCTGGTCTTGGAAGCTCCTTGTCTCTCCATCCATTCTGAAGGACAGCCTTGCTGGATTAAGTATCCTTGGCTGCATGTTCTTCTCACTTAGTGCTCTGACTATGTCTTGCCAGCCCTTTCTGGCTTGCCAGGTCTCTGTGGACAGGTCTGACATTATTCTGATGTTCCTCCCTGTGCACGTAAGAAATCTCTTCCCCTTTGCCGCTTTCAAGATTGTTTCCTCGGATCTAAGTTTGGTGAATTGTACTGTTACATGTCGTGGTGTTGGTCTGTTCTCATTGATCTTGGGAGGGGTCCTCTCTGCCTCTTGGACATGATTGCTTGTTTCCTTCCCCAGATTAGGCAAGTTCTCAGCTATGATTTGCTCAAACATACCTTCTAGACCTTTCTCTCTCTCTCTCCCCCCTCAGGGATCCCTATAATTCTGACATTAGAGCATTTCATGGTGTCATTAATCTCTCTCAGTCTGATTCCTTGGGCTTTAATCTGTTTTTCCCATGCCACCTCAGTTTCTTTCTTTTCTATCATCTTATCTTCTAGCTCACGAATCCGTTCTTCTGCCTCGTTTACCCTGGCAGTCAGAGTATCCAGTTTAGACTGCATTTCATTCATAGTATTTTTAAGTTCAGCCTGATTAGAATCTCTAAGGGCAGAAATGAGATCTATATTGTCACTGATGTTTTTCTCAAGCCTAGGTAACGACTTCATAATTGTTACTCTGAAGTCTATTTCTGACATCTTGGTTATATCCATATCCATTAGTTCTGTGGCAGGAGCCACAGTCTCTGATTCTTTCCTTTGTTGGGGGCTCCTCCTCTTGGTCATCCTGTTGAGGGGTGGTTGAGGGAATGTACAGAGTCCAAAGTATTAACCACAATCCAAGCAAGATTCACCTGTTTTATAGGGACCTATGTCCTCCTCTAGTTCTTCCAACCTGCCCTCTGGGGGAGGGCCTGCCGCGCTGTTACTCAGGCGACCCTGTTTGGGCAGAGTTGCCCTGCCTCCTGTCAGGGGGCTCAGTGAAAACCGTTTTTTTTTTTTTTTTAATTGCGTTTTTTTTTAAATTCTTTTGTTCTCTGGCGGCTTTCCACATCTCTTCTGAGAGTGAGAGCAGAAGTGACCGCATCCAAACCTCTGTCTCAGAACAGAGAGATCGCAGTCTGCTCTTCACTGAGCTCTCCAGGCCACACTGTCTCCGTTTCTGTCTGCCTGTGCTGCTAAACACCACAGCGTCTCCTGTCGTGCGCCCCACAGCAACACTCCTAGCGGTGGAACCCAGGGCTGGGCATGTCTCTGCCCTTGGTGCTCCTAAAACCGCAAGCTGCCCCCGGTGAGCGTGCATGCGCCCGCAGCTCCTGGATCCTGTGTGGGGGCTGCACTAAAGTCCCTTCCCCGCTGCTCCCGGTCTGTGAGTCTGTGCTGGGTCCCCAGGGTGGGACGCTGTTGGCTCCGGTGTTATATCACCTTCCCAGTGCCAGCTTATGGCAGCTCCCTCCCCCTTCTATTTCTCTTCCCATATCTGTGTGCAGAATCACAGCTCCCCCCTTCATACCTCGGGACCATCAGAGATGTTCTGTTTGTAGAGATCCAGGTATATATTCTTACATCTCAGGCTGATTTCGTGGCTGTTCAGAATGGCTTGGTAGATACCCAGGTAAATTCAGGGGACCGGTTGAAATAGGGTCCCCTACTTCTCCGCCATCTTTTTTCAGCTCCCCCGATAATAATTTTTTAAATGATTGGAGGAATTCAGCAATTGTGCCATCTTGTTCTGGGTTTTTCATTTTTAGATCTTTGATTACTGATTTAATCCTCTTGCTGGTTATAGATATGTTTAAATTTTCTTTTGGAGTCAGTCTTTGTAGGTCTCTAGGAAATTACTGATTTCTTCTAGGTTATCCAATTTTTTTGGCAAAAAATTGTTCCTTCTATTTTCTTGTAATCCTTTTTATTTCTGTGACATCAGTTGTAATGTCCTCACTTTAATTTCTGAGTTTGCTTATTTCTCTTTTCAAAAAACCCACTCATTGCTGGGCTTTCTCTTCTGTTTTGATTATATCTGCTCTCATCTTTATTTTCTTTCTCCTGCTAAATTTGAATTTAGTTTGTTGTAATTTTTATAGTTCCTTGAGGTGTAAAGTTAGGTTATTTACTGATTTCTTTCTCTTTTTTACTGTAGATGCTTATCACTATGCACTCGCTTCTTAGTACTGCTTTTGCTGCATTCCAATTTTTTTTTTTTTAAGATTTATTTATGAGAGAGCGAGAGAGCGTGCGCGCAAGCAGGGGGAGTGGCAGGCCGAGGGAGAGGGAGCAGTAGCTTCCCTCCTGAGCAGGGAGCCTGACATGGGCTCCATCCCAGGACCCTGGGATCATGACCTGAGCTGAAGGCAGATGCTTAACTGACTGAGCCACCCAGGCGCTCCTGTGGCATCCTATAAATTTTGATATGTTGTGTTTTCATTTTCTTTCGTTTTAAATTTTTATTTAAATTCTAGCAAGTTAACATACAGTGCAATATTGGTTTCAGGAGTAGAATTCAGCGATTTGTCACGTAAATACAACAACCAGTGTTCATCACAAGTGCCCTCCTTAATCCCCCTCAGCCATCTAGCCCATCCCCAGCGTTTTCATTTTCATTTCTCATGGTATTTTAAAAAATTCTCTTTTGTTTGAATTTTTTTCCAAGAGTGGTTTAATTTCCTCCTATTTGTGAATTTCCCAGCTTTTTTGTTACTGATTGCTTCTTTTATTCCACTGTGGTCAGAAAAGATACCTGGTAGGGTTTCAATCCTCCGAAATGTTTAATGCTTGTTTTGTGATATAATCTGGGATCCGTCATGGAGAATGTTCTATGTACAGTGGAGAAGTGTGTATCTGGTCAGTGGGCAATGTGATCAATGTTGGCTCCACTTGGTCTGTAGTGTTGTTCACGTTTGCTGTGTCCTTACTGCTGTTCTGTCTGGGTGTTCTCTCCGTAATTGAAAGTGGGCTGCTGGAGTCACTAATGCTCTGTTGCTGTGTATTTCTCCGTTCAGATCAGTGTTTGCTCTATAGATTTAAGCCCTCTGGGCCCTCTGGTGCTGAATGCATAGATGCCCGTCATTGTAATATCCGCCCGGTAGACTGACCCTATTACTATGTAGTCAGCTTCTTTGTCTGTATGACAGTTTTTGAATTTAAAATCTACTTTATCTGGTAAAAATACAGCCACCCTTTCTCTCTCTTCGTTCCCACTTGCATGGAGTGTCTACGTGTGTCTTTAAATCTTCAGTGGGTCTCTTAACACAGCACATAGTTGGATCTTATTTTTTATTTTTTGACAGATTTGTGCCTATTTATTGGCACAGGGACCTATGGAACCAAGACCCTTCCCTCTCCTCCCTCCTCCCTGTAAAAATAAACTCTATCCTTGCCTCTCCCTGCTCTGTCTGCTTTTCTGCTTGGGCCAGGGAGCATCAGCCAGCCCCTAAGACTTGTGCCCCCAGACAGGAAGAACCAGCACCCCGTGCATACACGCCACACACACTTCGCCTCTGAGCCCAGGGACGCTAGGAGGCAGCAGGAGGCCTTGCAGAGGCCCTCGGGCTTCCACGAAGAGCTGAGCACAGCTGGTCAGTGCAGGTTGGCAGCGGTATTGGGAGCAGCAGTGTGAGGGGCATGGGGTGGGGGTAGCTGCTGAGAGTGGGGCTGAAAGGGGCTGAGTCCACTGAGTGGGCCTCAGGGAGAAGCAGGGGAGGCAACCACCCATGCCCTGTGTGGTCAGAGTGGGGCAGGGACAGGAACCCCCAAAGCCACCAGTCAAATGATCTTAGGACTAGAGGAGGCAGACTCCTTCCTGTGGGAGCTGGTGCCCCCTGCCCAGGCCTCCTGCAGGCAGGGCGACCTGGAAGGATATGACCGTGAATGGTGGGGGCTCTGCTGGAGGTAGGGGTACACCCAAAGCAGAGGCACAGTGTGGTGTTTGAGGGAGGACTGGGACTTGCATCACTAACGGTGTGGAGGGGCTGGACCCTGCCCAGAGGGCATCTGCCTTCTCTAAACCTGGAACAGCTAAGCTTGCTGGGCAAGCCACCCCAGGTCCTGGCAACGGCCAGCCATTCCTCCCCAGCCCCAGGTCTGCCACACCTCGCACAGCTGTCCTAGGTTCACAGGGGAGCCAACAGGGCCGCTGAAGTGCTGCAGGAAGTCACGGGATTTGGGGAGAGCGCCTAGCACGAGGGGTCGGTCACCAGCCCCTCGTGAGAGCTTTCGGGTGTGCAGACTGAGCACCACACCTGGCCAAACCCCACAAAGAAGAGCTGGTGACGGGCGAGCCCCACGGGGGCAATCGCTGCTCCTCCCTGTGCTCAGCCATGCTCCGCAAGTGCCACAGGCAGCCTGAGCTCCCTGCTGCCGGTGATGTTCTCCCCCAGCAGCTGGGGGCGCTGAGCCTCCTCCAGGTGGTACTGATGGCTCCTCCATGCAGGTCGTGTGACTCTGGAAGGCTGCCACAGCTTCCCTTCCTCGTCATATTCACCCCCTGGGTCATCAAAGGTGTCCACTCATGGCCCATCACCATGCCGATGCCACCGAAGTTCAGGGCGTTGGGGTGGTTATGGCTGTAGAAGGGGGGCAGCAGGATGCTGGCAGGGAAGATGATTTCATTCTGGTTGGAAGGTGCTAGGCATTCACTGTCTGGGGCTCATGCTCCACTGGTCCTGGATGGGAGGCTTGGGCTGCTGATCAGCCATCACTTTGGCACAGAAATTGAGCAAATTCAACACATTCTGGAAGAAATCTTCAGAGACTTCCTGCCCATCATAAACATCAACCAGCTCTTTGGGCTCCGGGATGAAGTCCAGGAAGCCAATCATATCATAGATGGGTCTGCTTTCTCCTTGGCTGCCTGGTGGGTCTTATCCATCCAAACGAGCTGCCCCAGGGCCTCCCCAAGGCGGTGCAGAGGTCACCGATCATCCCCTTAGCAATTACCTTGCTTTGCCAGTCAAATTCGGCTCACAAAGCGGGAGCCCAAGGCGAAGCTAAGTGCGGCATCCGTGTTGGAGACACAGGCTGCCGCCCTGGAGTGCAGGACTTCTTGGTGCCACGGAGGGCCTCCAGCAGCTTCTTTGTGCAGACTCACAGCAGTGGTCCAGGCTCCAGGTCATCTTCTGCACCAGGTAATTGTTCAGGATGCTGGGCTCTGTGTGGTTGATGAGCTCTGACACTTGCTGCCAAAAATCTGTCCCATACACCACCATGGGCTCAGAGTCCCCCAGCTCCTGTGGTGACAGCAGGAAAGACACTCCAGCCAGTTCATGGAGGGTGCCAGGACCTGCAATTCCGCAACGCTCATAGTTGGATCAGATTTTAATTTTTTTTATTATGATATGTAAGTCATCATACAGTATATCATTAGCTTTTGATGTAGCGTTCCATATTCCTTGTTTGCGTATAACACCCAGGGCTCCAGGCAATACGTGCCCTCCTTACTACCCATCACCAGCCTATCCCAGTCCCCCACCCCTCCCCTCTAAAACCCTCAGTTTGTTTCCTGGACTCCACAGTCTTTCATGGTTTGTCTCCCCCTCTGAATTACCCCCTTCATCTTTCCCTTCCTTCTCCTAATGTCCTCCCTGCTATTCCTTATGTCCCACAAATGAGTGAAACCATATGATAATTGGCTTTCTCTGCTTGACTTATTTCACTTAGCATAATGTCCTCCAGTCCCATCCATGTTGCCACAAATGTTGGGTATTCATTCTTTCTGATGGCTGAGTAATATTCCACTGTATATATGGACCACATTTTCTTTATCCAGTCATCTGTTGAAAGGCATCTCGGCTCCTTCCACGATTTAGCTATTGTGGACATTGCTGCTATGAACATTGGGGTGCATATGGCCCTTCTTTTCACTACATCTGTATCTTTGGGGTAAATACCCAGTAGTGCAATTCCTGGGTCATAGGGTAGTTCTATTTTTAACTTTTTGAGGGACCTCCACACTGTTTTCCACAGTGGCTGTACCAGCTTGCATTCCCACCAAGAGTGTAAGAGGGATCCCCTTTCTCCACATCCTCTCCAACATTTGTTTCTTTCCTCGTCCATTTTTGCCATTCTAACTGGTGTAAGGTGATACTCAATGTGCTTTTGATTTGAATTTCCTTGATGGCTAATGATGTTGAAAATTTTTCATGTGTCTGTTAGCCATTTGTATGTCATCATTTGGAAAAGTGTCTGTTCATATCTTCTGCCCATTTTTTGATTTGATTATTTGTTTTTTTTTAATATTTTTTATTATGTTAGTCACCATACAGTACATCCCTGGTTTTTGATGTAAAGTCCCATGATTCATTACTTGCATATAACAACCAGTGCACCATGCAATACGTGCCCTCCTTACTACCCATCACCAGCCTATCCCATTCCCCCCTCCCCCTCCCCTCTGAAGCCCTCAGTTTGTTTCTCAGAGTCCATAGTCTCTCATGCTTCATTCCCCCTTCTGATTACCCCCCTTTCTTTATCCCTTTCTCCTCCTACTGATCTTCCTACTTCCTATGTTCCATAGATTAGTGAAACCATATGATAATTGTCTTTCTCTGCTTGACTTATTTCACTTAGCATAATCTCCTCCAGTCCCGTCCATGTTGCAGCAAATGTTGAGAACTCGTTCTTTCTGATGGCTGAGTAATATTCCATTGTGTATATGGACCATATCTTCTTAATCCAGTCATCTGTTGAAGGGCATCTTGGCTCCTTCCACAATTTAGCTATCATGGACAATGCTGCTATGAACATTGGGGTGCATATGGCCCTTATCTTCACTACGTCCGTATCTTTGGGGTAAATACCCAGTAGTGCAATGGCTGGATCATAGGGTGGCTCAATTTTTAACTTTTTAAGGGACCTCCACACTGTTTTCCAGAGTGGCTGTACCAACTTGCATTCCCACCAACAATGTAGGAGGGATCCCCTTTCTCCACATCCTCTCCAGCAATTGTTGTTTCTTGGCTTGTCAACTTTGCCATTCTAACTGGCATAAGGTGGTATTTTAGTGTGGTTTTGATTTGAATTTCCCTGATGGCTAATGATTTTGAACATTTTTTCATGTGTCTGTTAGCCATTCGTATGTCTTCATTGGAAAAGTGTCTGTTCATATCTTCTGCCCATTTTATGATTTATTTTTCGTGTATTGAGATTGAGAAGTTCTTTGTAGATCTTGGATACCAGTCTTTTATCTGTAGTGTCATTTGCAAATATATTCTCCCATTCCGTGGGCTGCCTCTTAGTTTTTTTGACTGTTTCCTTGGCTGTGCAGAAGCTTTTTATCTTGATGAAGTCCCACAAGTTCATTTATCTTTTGTTTCTCTTGCCTTTGGAGATGTGTCATGAAAAAGATTGCTGTGGCCGATGTCATAGAGGTTGCTGCCTATGTTCTCCTCTAGGATTTTGATGGATTCCTGTCTCACATCGAGGTCTTTCATCCATTTAGAGTTTATCTTTGTGTATGGTGTGAGAGAGTGGTCAAGTTTCATTCTTTTGCATGGAGCTGTCCAATTTTCCCAGCACCATTGATTGAAAAGACTGTCTTTTTCCACTGGACGTTTTTTCCTGCTTTATCAAAGATTAGTTGCCCAAAGAGCTGAGGATCCATTTCTGGGTTCTCTATTCTGTTCCATTGGTCTATGTGTCTGTTTTTGTGCCAGTACCATGCTGTCTTTGTGATCACAGCTTTGTAGTACAGCTCGAAATCTGGCATGGTGATGCCCCCAGCTTTGTTTTTCCTTTTCAACAGTTCCTTGGCGATTTGGGGCCTTTTCTGGTTCCATACAAATTTAAGGGCTGTTTGTTCCAGTTCTTTGAAAAATGTCTTTGGTATTTTGATCGGGATAGCATTGAAAGTGTAGATTGCTCTGGGTAGCATGGACACTTTAACTATGTTAATTCTTCCGATCCATGAGCATGGAATATTTTTCCATCTTTTTGTATCTTCTTCAACGTCTTTCAAGATTGATTTGTAGTTTCTAGAATATAGATCCTTTACGTCTCTGGTTAAGTTAATTCCAAGGTAACGTATGATTTTTGGTGCTATTGTAAACGGGATGGGTTCCCTAATTTCTCTTTCTTCAGTCTCATTGTTCGTGTATAGAAATGCATCTGATTTCTGAGCATTGATTTTGTATCCCGCCACATTACTGAATTGCTCTATAACTTCTAATAGTTTGGGAGTGGATTCTTTTGGGTTTTCCATGTAGAGTATCATGTCATCTGCGAAGAGAGACAGTTTGACTTCTTCTTTGCCAATTTGGATACCTTTTATCCCTTTTTGTTGTCTGATTGCTGTTGCAAGGACTTCTAGTACTATGTTGAATAATAGTGGCGAGAGTGGGCATCCTTGTGTTCCTGATCTTAAAGGAAAGGCTTCCAGCTTTTCCCCATTGAGAATGATATTTGCTGTAGGCTTTTCATAGATGGTTTTTATGAGATTGAGAAATGTACCCTCTATCCCTACACTCGGAAGGGTTTTAATCAGGAGAGGATGCTGTATTTTGTCAAATGCTTTTTCTGCATCAATTGAGAGAATCATATGATTTTTGGCTTTTTCCTTCTGGATAAAATCTATGACACTGATAGATTTGCGAATGTTGAACCACCCTTGCATCCCAGGGATGAATCCCACTTGGTCATGATGGATAATCCTTTTAATGTACAGTTGGATTCTATTAGCCAGGATCTTGTTGAGGATTTTGGCGTCCATATTCATTAGGGAAATTGGTCTGTAATTCTCCTTTTTGATGGGGTCTTTGCCTGGTTTGGGGATCAAGGTAATATTGGCCTCATAGAATGAGTTTGGTAGCTTTCCTTCTGTTTCTATTTTTTGAAATAGCTTTAGGAGAATAAGTATTATTTCTTCTTTGAATGTTTGGTAGAATTCCCCAGGAAAACCATCAGGCCCTGGTGTTTTGTTTTTTGGAAGGTTTTTTATCACTGTTTCAATCTCTTCATAATTAATTGGCCTGTTTAAAAAATCAATTTCTTCCTGTTTCAGTCTTGGTAGTTTATAGGTTTCCAGGAAGGCCTCCATCTCTTCCAGATTGCTTAATTTATTGGCATATAGCTGTTGATAATAGTTTCTAATAATCCTTCCAATTTCATTGGTGTTGGTTGTGACCTCTCCTTTTTCTTTCTTTTTTTTTTTTAAGATTTTATTTATTTATTTGACAGAGATAGAGACAGCCAGCGAGAGAGGGAACACAAGCAGGGGGAGTGGGAGAGGAAGAAACAGGCTCATAGCGGAGGAGCCTGATGTGGGGCTCGATCCCGTAACGCCGGGATCACGCCCTGAGCCGAAGGCAGACGCTCAACCGCTGTGCCACCCAGGTGCCCCTGTGACCTCTCCTTTTTCATTCATAATTTTATTAATTTGGGTCCTTTCTCTATTCTTTTGGATAAGTCTTGCCAGAGGTCTGTCAATTTTATTGATTCTCTCAAAGAACCAGCTTCTAGTTCTGTTGATCTGCTCTACTGTACTCCTGGTTTCTAATTCGTTCATTTCTGCTCTAATCTTGGTCAACTGCTTCCTCGTGCGTGGATTAGGCCTGTCCCTCTGTTGCTGTTCCAGCTTCTTGAGGTGAGAATATAAAAACTGCATTTTAGATTTTTCTATTCTTTTGAGTGAGGCTTGGATGGCTATGTATTTCCCCCTTAGGACTGCCTTTGCGGTATCCCATAGGTTTTGGACCGTTGTGTTTTCATTCTTGTTGGTCTCCATAAATTGTTTAAATTGATTTTTGATTTCCTGGTTTATCGAATCATTCCTGAGCAGGATGGTTCTTAGTCTCCAAGTGTTTGAGTTTCTTCCAAATTTTTCCTTGTGGTTGAGTTCCACTTTCAATGCGTTGTGGTCTGAGAATATGCAGGGAATAATTTCAGTCTTCTGGTATCGGTTGAGACCTGTTTTGTGTCCCGGAACATTGTCTATTCTTGAGAATGTTCCATGGGCATTAGAATAGAATGAGTATTCTTTGGTTCCGGTGTGTAGTGTTCTCTATATATCTATGAGGTCCAACTCGTCAAGTATGGCATTCAAAGCTCTTGTTTCTTTGTTGGTTTTCTGCTCCAGTGCTCTGTCTATTGCTGATAGTGGAGTGTTGAGGTCCCCTACTATTAACGTATTTTTATCTATATGTCTCTTTATTGTGGTTAAGAGTTGGCTTGTGTATCTTGCTGCTCCCCTGTTGGGGGCATATATATTTATAATTGTCATATCCACTTGTTGAATACTTCCTTTAAGAATAATATAGTGCCCTTCTGTATCTCTAACTATAGTCTTTAGTTTAAAGTCCAATCTGTCTGATATGAGAATTGCTACCCCAGCTTTCTTTTGAGGTCCATTGGCATGAAAGATGGTATTCCATCCCTTCACTTTCAGTCTGAATGTATCTTTAGGTTCAAAATGAGTCTCTTGTAGACAGCAAATGGATGGGTCATGTATTTTATCCAATCCGCAACCTTTTGGCGTTTTATGGGAGCATTTAGGCCATTTACATTGAGACTGATTATTGAGAGATATGAATTTAATGATGCCATGTTGCCTGTAAGTAAAGTCTTTGTTTCTATGGATTGTGACTTTCTGTTCTGTATCACTCTTGGGGCCTTTTTACCTTTATAGAACCCCCCTTAATATCTCCTGTAGGGCTGGTTTCTTGGTTACAAAATTGGTCAATGACTGGCAATTCTGGAAGGTCTTTATTTTTCCATCAATTCTGAATGACAGCCTTGCTGGATAAAGGATCCTTGGCTGCATGTTTTTCTCTGAAAGAGCTTTAAAAGTGCCCCCCCCCCAACCCTTTCTCTCATTCCAGGTCTGTGTAGACAGGTCTGACATAATTCTGATGCCTTTGCCTTGGTACATGAGAAATTTCTTTGCCCTGGTTGCTTTTAATACTGTATCCTTGGATCTAATATTTGCAAAATGCACTATGACGTGACGTGGTGTAGGTTTGTCGTGGTTGAGCTTGGGAGGGGTCCTCTCTGCCTCTTGGACACGAATGTTTGTTTCCTTTGCTAGATTAGGGAAGTTTTCAGCTACAATTTGTTCAAATATCTCTTCTAGACCTCTGTTTTTCTCCACCCCTTCGGGGATGCCGATGATTCTGACATGGAACGTTTCATTGAGTCAGTAATCTCCCGTAACCTACATTCTTGAGATTGGATTTTTTTTTGAGCCACGTTTCTGTCTTAGCTTTCTCTTCTACTAACCCGTCCTCCAATTTGCTGATTTGTTGTTCTGCCTCATTCACCCTGGCCATCAGAGCATCTAGTTTTGACTGCATTTGGTTCATAGAATTTTTAATTTCTGCCAGATTCGCTCTCATTTCTGCCCTTAGAGATTCTATATTCTCATTAACATTTTCGTTAATACTTTTTTCAAGTCTACACATCATCTTGACCATTGTTACTCTGAATTCCATTTGTGATCATTTGGTTATATCCATATCCACCACTTCTGTGGCAGAGGCCACAGACTCATTGTCTTTTCTTTGCTGGGGGGGGGGGGGATTTCTCCTTCTCGTCATTCTGATGCGGAGAGGTTGCGGGGTTGTCTAGAGCCCAAATTATTGACCGGGACCCAGGCCGTGCACCCTTGTTTTATAGGGATCTTAGGGATGTGGGCTTCTTGATTTTTCAGCCTGCCTTCTGGGGGAGGGGCCTGCCGCGCCGATACTCAGGCAACCCTGTTTGGGTAGAGTCTCCGTGTCCCCTGCGAGGGGGATGGGGGTGGGCACACTGTGAGCCAGTATTTCCAGGCTTTTGTTCTCTGGCGGCTTTCCCTGGCGGTTTGCTGTGCCTCTTCTGAGAGTCAGAGCAGCAGCGGCCGAATCTCAGCCTCTGTCTCAGAACAGAGGGATTGCGGCCCGTTCTCCACTGATGTTCTGGCCACTTTAACTCTGTTACTGTGGGTGCTGCTCAACCCTGCAGCGTCCCGGGATGTGCGCCCCACACCCGGCGTTCCCGCCCTCACTTCCAGGGCCGGCGCGTCTCTGTCCTTTGTGTTTCTAACGCCGCCAGCCACCAGCCGCCCCGCGCACGCTCCGGAAGCTCCCGGTCTCAGTCTGGATCCAGTGAGCGCACCGGAGTTCCGGTGTTCCGCGAAATGCCCGATGGCGTGCGCACCCGGCTCACGGTCTCCGTCTGCTCTCTCGAGGGTGCCGGTCGTGAGTCCGCCCGCTCCCCCGTGCAGGTGGCCACCGCTTCCTGGCGCCCGAATGCGGTGGCTCCCTCCCCCTTCCGTTTATCTTCCGATATCTGTGCACGGTTTCACGGCTCCCCGCTTCGTACCTCAATACTCAGCCCTGGAGATGTTCATTTGTAGAGATCCAGATGCGTCTTCCTGCGTCTCAGGCTGGTTCTGTGGTTGTTTAGGCTGGTCTGGTACCTATCCAGCTTGACTCGGGGGACCAGCTGAAAAAGGGGTCCCCTACTCCTCCGCCATCTTAACTCTCTGCTTACCCCCCCCTTTCTTTATCCCTTTCTTCTCCTACTGATCTTCCTACTTCTTATGTTCCATAGATTAGTGAAACCATATAATTGTCTTTCTCTGCTTGACTTATTTCACTTAGCATTATCTCCTCCAGTGCCATCCATGTTGCAGCAAATGTTGAGAAATCGTTCTTTCTGATAGCTGAGTAATATTCCATTGTATATATGGACCACAATTTCTTAATCCAGTCATCTGTTGAAGGGCATCTCGGCTCCTTCCACGATTTAGCTATCATGGACAATGCTGCTATGAACATTGGGGTGCAGGTGCCCCTTTTCTTCACTATGTCTGTATCTTTGGGGTAAATACCCAGTAGTGCAATGGCTGGATCATAGGGTGGCTCAATTTTTAACTTTTTAAGGGACCTCCACACTGTTTTCCAGAGTGGCTGTACCAACTTGCATTCCCACCAACAATGTAGGAGGGATCCCCTTTCTCCACATCCTCTCCAACAATTGTTGTTTCCTGCCTTGTCAATTTTTGCCATTCTAACTGGCGTAAGGTGGTATCTCAGTGTGGTTTTGATTTGAATTTCCCTGATGGCTAATGATTTTGAACATTTTTTCATGTGTCTGTTAGCCATTCGTATGTCTTCATTGGAAAAGTGTCTATTCATATCTTCTGCCCATTTTTTGATTTATTTGTGTCTTGTGTGTTTCTATTGTTTGAAAGAGCTTCAGAAGAATAGGTATTATTTCTTCTTTGAATGTTTGGTAGAATTCTCCAGGGAATCCATCAGGCCCCGGCCTCTTGTTTATTGGGAGGTTTTTGATCACTGCTTCAATCTCACTACTGGATATTAGCCTATTTAAGTTGTCAATCTCGTTGTTTCAGTCTTGGTAGTTTATCGGTTTCCAGGAAGACATCCATTTCTTCTTGGTTGCTTAATTTATTGGCATATAGCTGTTGATAATAGTATAATGATTGTTTCTATTTCCTTGGTGTTAGTCGTGATCTCTCCCCTTTCGTTCATAATTTTATTAATTTGGGTACTTTATTCTTTTGGATACGTCTGGCCAGTGGCTTATCGATCTAATTATTCTTTCAATGAACCAGCTTCTAGTTTTGTTGATCTGCTCTACTGTATTTCTGGTTTCTAATTCATTGATCTCTGCTCTAATCTTAATTGTCTGTTCGTAGCTTAGGCCTGTTCTTCTGTTCCATTTCCAGGTCTTTAAGGTGTGAGTATAGGGTATTTTAGATATTTCTATTCTTTTAAGTGAGGCTTAGATGGCTATGTATTTTCCCCTTAGGACCGCCTTTGCAGTGTCCCATAGGTTTTGGACCGATGTGTTTTCATTCTCATTGGTTTCCAGAAATTGCTTATGTTCTTCTTTAATTTCCTGGTTGACCCATTCTTTTTTTTTTTTTTTTTTTTAAGATTTCATTTATTTATTTGACAGAGAGAGACAGCAAGAGAGGGAACACAAGCAGGGGGAGTGTGAGAGGGAGAAGCAGGCTTCCTGCTGAGCAGGGAGCCTGATTCAGGGCTTGATCCCAGAATGCTGGGATCATGATCTGAGCTGAAGGCAGATGCTTAATGGCTGAGCCACCCAGGTGCCCCTGACTGAAACATTCTTAAGCAGGATGGTCCTTAGCTTCCAAGTGTTTGAGTTTCTTCCAAATTTTTTCTTGTGATTAAGTCCCAGTTTCAAAACATTGTAGTCTGAGAATATGCAGGGAATAATCTCAACCTTTTGGTATCCGTTGAGACCTGATTTGTGACCCAGTATTTGGTCTATTCTGGAGAAAGTTCCATGTGCATTTGAGCAGAGGTCCATCTGGTCCAGTGTGTCATTCAAAGCTCTTGTTTCCTTGTTGATTCTCTGCTTAGATGATCTGTCTATTGCTGAGAGTGGAGCGTTGAGGTCTCCTACTATTAACATATTATTATCATCTGTATGGTCTCTTTATTTTGGTTAACAGCTGGCTTATGTAGTTGGCTGCTCCCATGTTGGGGGCATATATATTTATAATTGTCATATCCACTTGTTGGATACATCCTTTAAGAATAATATAGTGCCCTTCTGTATTTCTAACTACAGTCTTTAGTTTAAAATCCAATCTGTCTGATATGAGAATTGCTACCCCAGCTTTCTTTTGAGGTCTATTGGTGTGAAAGATGGTATTCCATCCCTTTACTTTCAGTCTGAATGTATCTTTAGGTTCAAAATGAGTCTCCTGTAGACAGCAAATGGATGGGTCATGTCTTTTTATCCGATCTGCAACCCTGTGGTGTTTCATGGGAGCATTCAGGCCATTCACAATGAGAGTGATTATTGAGAGAGATGATTTTAATGATGTCATGTTGCCTGTGAAGTCTTTGTTTCTATAGATTGTCTCTGTAAATTTTTGTTATACACTCTTGGGGTCTTTCTTCTTTTATAGAATCCCCCCTTAATATTTCTTGTAGGGCTGGCTTGGTGGTCACCTTTTCTTTCAGTATCTGCTGGTCTTGTAAGCTCCTTGTCTCTCCATCCATTCTGAAGGACAGCCTTGCTGGATAAAGAATCCTTGGCTGCATGTTTTTCTCACTTAGTGCTCTGAGTATGTCCTGCCAGCCCTTTCTGGCTTGCCAGGTCTCTGTGGACAGGTCTGACATTATTCTGATGTTCCTCCCTGTGCACATAAGAAATCTCTTCCCCCTGTCTATTTTCAGTATTGTTTCCTGGGATCTAAGTTTGGTGAATTGTACTATTTATATGTCGTGGTGTTGGTCTGTTCTCATTGATCTTGGGGATGGTCGTCTCTGCCTCTTGGACATGAATGCTTGTTTCCTTCCCCAGATTAGGGAAGTTCTCAGCTACAATTTGCTCAAATATCTCTTCTAGACCTTTCTCTTTCTCCACCCCCTTGGGGATCCTGATAATTCTGATATCGGAATGTTTCATTGAGTCAGTAATCTCCCTCAGCTTATTTTCTTGAAATTGGATTCTTTTTTTACATTCCACCTCTTTTTCCTTCTTTTCCATCATCTCATCCTCTAACTCAGTAATTCGTTCTTCTGCCTCGTTTACCCTGGCAGTCAGAGTATCCAGTTTAGACTGCATTTCATTCATCGAATTCTTAATTTCCGCCAGTTTCATTCTCATTTCAGCCCTTAGAGATTCTATATTTTTGTTAATATTTTTCTCAAACCTATACATCATCTTGATAATTGTTACTCTGAAATCCATTTCTGACAACGTGGTTATATCCATATCCATTAGTTCTGTGGCAGAGGTCAGAGTCTCTGTTTCTTTACTTTGTTGGGGGTTCCTCCTCCTTGTCATTCTGATGAGGTGTGGTTGTGGGGTTGCCCAGAGCCCAAATTATTGACCAGGACCCAAGCAAGATGCACCTTTTTTATAGGGACCTTAGGGATACCGGCTTCTTGTTCTTCCAGCCTGTCTTCTGGGGGAGGGGCCTGCCGCGCTGATACTCAGGCAACCGTGTTTCGGCAGAGTTGTCATGCCCCCTTTGGGGGGGATTGGCTCAGTGAGAACCTTTCTTTGGGGGGGGGGTTTGGTGGCTTTCCATGTCGGCTTTCTGTGTCTCTTCTGAGAGAGCAGCAGTGACCGTATCCAAACCTCTGTCTCAGACCAGAGACATCACAGTCTGCTCTTCACTGAGCTCTCCAGGCCAACTGACTCCGTTTCTGTCGGTGCTGCTAAAAACCCACAGCGTCCTGCGTTGTGCGCCCCACAGCCGCTCTCCCAGCCCTCACTTCCAGGGCCGGCTTGTCTCTGCCCTTTGTGCTTCTAACACTGCCAGCCGCTCCCCCCTCCCTGTTCGCTCGTGAGCCCCTGAGCTCCAGTTTTCAGTCTGGGGGGCGGAGTCGTAACGACCTGTCCCTGCCCCGGTCTGTGAGACCCGCCTGCTCCCCAGCACAGGAGGCTTCACCTTGCCGGCACAAGTTCAGGAGGCTCCTCCCCCGTCCATTTCTCTTCCAATATCTGCCCACAGAATCTTGGCTCCCCACTGCCTACCTCGAGACCCAGCGCCGGAGATGTCCTGTTTGTAGAGATCTAGACGTATCTTCTTACATCTCGGGCTGATTCCGTGGGTGATCTGGTAGGTATCAGGGGACTGGCTGAAATAGGGTCCCCTACTCCTCTGCCATCTTTCCCCCAACCTCTGGATCTTACCTTTAAAAATCCATTCAGCCACTCTGTCCTTTGGGGAGTATAATCTATTTATGTTTAAAGTAATTACTGATAGGCAAGGATTCGTATTGTCATTGTGTTTTCTGTTTGTCCTGTGGTGCATTTGTGTCTCTTCCTCTCCTGCTGTCTTTCTTTGTGATTTTTTGATTACGGTAGTGATATGCTTTGATTCCCTCCACTTTTTCTTTTGTGTCTCTTCCACAGGTATTTTCTTCCTGGTTACCCTCAGGCTTACATACAACGTCCATAGTTACAGTAGTCTGTATTCCACTGATAAGGCTGACTGCGTACAGCACTCTGTCCTCTTACTTCCTCGCACACTCCGCGATACTGATGTGACTGATTGTGTATCCATTAACAAAAGTTGGTAATTAGTTATTGTTAATACTTTGTTTTAGCTTTTACACTAAAACTACAAGTGATTACACAACGCCACAGTGGCTAAGTATTCTCTCTCTGTATATACCTTTGCCAGTGAGTTTTGCATTGTTTGATGTTGCTGTTTGGTGTCTTTTTGTTTCAACTTAAGGAACTCTCTTTTGAATCTTTTTTTTTTTTTACTATTATGTTCAGTCAGCCACTGTATAATACATCATTAGTTTTCAGTGATTCATTAGTTCCATATAACCCCCAGTGCTCATCACAACACGTGCCCTCCTTACTACCCATCACCCGGCTACCCCATCCCCCACCCCCCACCCTCTCTGAAACCCTCAGATTGTTTCCTGGAGTCTATAGTCTCTCCTGGTTCCTCTCCCTCTCTCATTTCAGCCCCCTTAAATTTTTCCTCCCTTCCCCTGTGGTCCTCCCTGCTATTCCTTATGTTCCACATACGAGTGAAACCATATGATAATTGTCTTTCTCTGCTTGACTTATTTCACTTAGCATAATCCCCTCCAGTTCCATCCATGTCGATGCAAATGTTGGGTATTCATCCCTTCTGATGGCTGAGTAATATTCCATTGTTTATATGAACCACATCTTCCTTATCCATTTGTCTGTTAAAGGGCATCTCAGCTCCTTCCACAGTTTGGCTATTGTGGACATTGCTGCTATGAACATGGGGGTGCAGGTGTCCCTTCTTTTTACTACTTCTGTATCTTTGGGGTAAATCCCTAGTAGTGCATTTGCTGGGTCATAGGGTAGCTCTATTAACATCTCGAGGAACCTCCACACTGTCTTCCAGGGAGGCTGCACCAGCTTGCGTTCCCACCAACAGTGCTCTTTTGCATTCTTTTTTTTTTTTTTTAAAGATTTTATTTATTTATTTGACAGAGATAGAGGCAGCCAGTGAGAGAGGGAACACAAGCAGGGGGAGTGGGAGAGGAAGAAGCAGGCTCATAGCGGAGGAGCCTGATGTGGGGCTCGATCCCAGAACGCCGGGATCACGCCCTGAGCCGAAGGCAGACGCTTAACCGCTGTGCCACCCAGGCGCCCCTCTTTTGCATTCTTGTAAAGCAGGTCAAGTTATGATAAATTCCCTCAGCTTTCTTGGTTCAAGAAAGTTTTCTCATTCCTTCATTTCTGAAGGACAGTTTGTCGGACAGTTTCGGGATGATTCTGGAAATCTTTCTCAACTATATAGCTATACATGTGATAGGCTGATTTATCTGATACACCAACCTTGTAGCCAAACTACTCTGTCAGCTCTGTTTCTCACACTCCTGCAAAGATGTTATTCCTCAGAACATCTCCTGATAAACTCCCTGCATGCAAATCTCTATCTCTGTTTGGTTTTCCAAGCAACATAACCCAAGTCACCTATTTCAGAAGAAAGCATCAGAAAGTCTGAATAAAAAATGTATGCTTGTCATAAACATTATACTTCACAATCAACAACTTCATCCTCTGCCTATTTTTGAGATCTGAGTCGGGAAAAGATAGTTATGGGGCAGAAAACAAATTTGAAGCTCAGACTATTAGAAACTTCATACTGGCCATCTTTTTTTTTGTTTTTAAGATTTTTTATTTATTTATGTGACAGAGAGACAGCCAGTGAGAGAGGGAACACAGCAGGGGGAGTGGGAGAGGAAGAAGCAGGCTCCTAGTGGAGGAGCCTGATGTGGGGCTCGATCCCACAACGCCGGGATCACGCCCTGAGCAGAAGGCAGACGCTTAACAACTGCACCACCCAGGCGCCCCTTTATTGGCCATCTTTTAAGTGCCTACTCTTGCAAATATTACCAACCAGAGAACAATTCCAGTAAATCAATCTGAGCAACAGAGATCTTTCTCAATTATCTTTGAAGTTCTTTTTTTAAAAATTTTAAAGTTTTTATTTATTTGACAGAGACAGTCAGCGAGAGAAGGAACACAAGCAGGGGGGGTGGTGGGAGAGGAAGAAGCAGGCTTCCCAGTGGAGCAGGGAGCCCAATGCTGGGCTGGAACCCAGGACCCTGGGCAGAAGGCAGATGCTTAACGACCGAGCCACCCAGGTGCCCCTTAAGACTTTAAGTAATCAACACACCCAACGTGGGGCTTGAACTCAGAACCCCTAGGTCAAGAATCACATGCTCTGCCAACTCCGTTAGCCAGGTGCCGCTTAAGTTCTTTTTTAATTGAAGTATGATTAAGATACAATGTTATATTAGTTTCCGGTGTACAATACTGACTTGATAGTTCTGTACATGACTCAGTGCTACCACCTTACGTGTAGTCCCCATCTGTCACCAGACATTATTACGGTATTATTGTCTGTATTTCCTAAGTGTATGTTCATCACCATAACTTATACTGGAGGTTTGTACTTCTCAATGCCCTTTATTTTGCCCATCCCCCCTCTGATAGCCACCAGTTTACTCTCTGTATTAATGGGTCTGTTTTTTTATTTGTTCGTTTGGTGTGTTCTTAGATTCCACACGTAAGTAAAAATCATATGGTATTTGTCTTTTTCATCCTGACTTATTTCACTTAGTGTGATACCTTCTAGGTCCACCCCTGTTGTTGTAAATGGCAAACCTCGTCCGTTGTCACGGCTAACATTCCATTGTATATATTACACCACATCTTCCATATCCATTTATGTCTCGGGGGCACTCGGGGTGCTTCCGTATCTGGGCTATTGTAAATAATGCTACAATAAACACAGAGCTGCGTGTATCTTTTCAAATTAGCATTTTCCTCTTCTTCATTCAGTAATGGAATTACTGGATCATATGATACTTTTATTTTTAATTTTTTGAGGAACATCTGTACTGTCTTCCACGGTGGCTTCACAAGCTTATATTTCCAACAACAGTGTGTGAGGGTTCCTTTTTCTCCACATCCTCACCCCACACTTGCTATTTCTTGTCCTTTAGATTCTAGCCATTCCGACAGGTGCGAGGTAGTATCTCGTTGTGGTTTTTGGCTTTGCATTTGCCTGACGATTGTTGATGTTGAGCTGCTTTTCCGCGGTCTGTTGGCGATCCGTATGTCTTCTTTGGAGAAATGTCTGTTCTGCCTATTCTTTTAATTGGATAGTTTGTGTTGTTGAGTTATATAATGTTACATATATTTTTTTTTAATGATTTTTTATTATGTTAGTCACCATACAGTACATCCCCGGTTTCCGATGTAAAGTTCGATGATTCATTAGTTGCGTATAACATCCAGTGCACCATGCAATACGTTTGGACATTACTCTCTTGTGTTTGCAAATATCTTCTTTTTTTTTTTTTAAGATTTTATTTATTAGAGATAGAGACAGCCAGCGAGAGAGAGAACACAGGCAGGGGGAGTGGGAGAGGAAGAAGCTGGCTCATAGCGGAAGAGCCTGACATGGGGCTCGATCCCATAACGCCGGGATCACACCCTGAGCCGAAGGCAGACGCTTAACAGCTGTGCCACCCAGGCGCCCCTGCAAATATCTTCTATTCAGTAGCTTGCCTTTTTGTTTTGTTGAAGGTTTCCTTGCTGTGCAAAAGCTTTTTATTTTCATGTCGTCCCAATAGTTTATTTTTGCTTTTGTTTCCCTTGCCCGAGGAGACGTAGCCGTAACTATGTTGCTAAGGGTGATATTCAAGAGATGACCACCTGTTCTCTCTGCTAGTTTTATGGTTTCAGGTCTCACATTTAGGTCTTTCATCCACTTTATTTTTGTGTATAGTGTAAAAAAAAAAAAAAAGTTCGATTTCAATCCTTTGCATGTAGCTATCCAGTTTTTCCAGCACCATTTATTGAAGAGACAGTCTTTTCCCCCATTATATATTCTTCTTATGTAACTGACCATGCAGGGTGGGCTTATTTCTGGGCTGTCTCTTCTGTTGATCTATGTGTCTGTCTTTGTGCCAGTCCCATGCTGGTTCGGTGACTACCGCTTTGTAGTGTATCTTAAGACCTGGGATTGTGATACCTGCATCTTTGTTGTTCTTTCTCAAGATTGCTTTGGCTATTTGACGTGTTTTGTGGTTCCATACGAACTTCAGTATTGCTTGTCCTAGTTTTGTGAAAATGCTGTTGGTGTTTTGATAGGGACTGCCTTGAATCTGTAGGTTGTTTTCAGTAATATGGACATTTTAATAGTAGGTTTTTGAAGCCATGAGCATGGAATATCTTTCCCTTTGTGGCATCTTCAACTTCTTTCATCAGCGTTTCATAGTCTGCAGAGTACAAGTCTTTCACCTCTTCAGTTTATTCCTAGGTGTTGTGTTCTTTTTGAGGCCATTGTAAATGGAGTGATTTTCTTAATTTGACTTTATGCTACTTTGTTATTAGTGTGTAGAAATGCTACTGATTTCTGGGTATTCACTTTGTATCCTTAAGTTTACTTAATTAATTTATTGTTTTTAGCTGTTTATTGGGGAGGAGTCTTTAGGATTTTCTATGTATAGTGTCCTGTCACCTGCAAATAGTGACAGTTTAACTTCTTTACCAATAAGGGTGCCTCTTCTTATTTTTTTCTGAGTGCTGTGTCGAGGACTTCAAGTACCATGTTAAATAAAAGTTAACCTGCTAATTTTTTAAAGCTCCCAGGCTTAAGCCCTGCTGAGTTTCAAAGTCAAACGTTATGGGAACTTATCTTCTCAGCGTGGGTCCCCAGTGCCTGGGGTGGGGTCTGATCCACTGCCCATGCTTGTGAGGCCTCCTGCTTGTGGCTAGTTGTGTAGGGTTTTGGTTCCCACGGCATCTCCACCCCTCCCCCCTTTCAGCGTGGTCTGTCCGTGAGGAGCTGTGGGACACCTGTCCTGCAGGCTCCAGGCCATCTTCACAGTTAGTTGCACACACACAGTTATCTCGGTGTGTCCGTGGGACAGGGTGAGCACAGGATCCTCTCCCTCCACTATCTCCCCCAAAATCTCCGCAGATTTGACAACGTATCACGTAGTGCGTTAGCTGTAGGCACGATGTTGAACAGATCTCTACAACTGAACTGTCTCCTGGAACTAAAATCTTCCACCTGTTAAGCAGTAACTCCCAGTTGGCCTATCCCCACGGTCCCTGGTCAACTGCCAGTCTCTGTTCTGTTTTTCCAAGTGTGACTCTTCTATTTATTTCTGTTACGTTCAGTTAGCGACTGTATAGTACGGCATTAGTTACTGACGGAGCGGTCAGTGATTCGTTAGTTGCGTATAACACCCAGTGCTCCTCACAACACTTCCCCTCCTCAATACCCATCACCCGGCTACCCCGTCCCCCCACCCCCTCCCCTCGGAAACCCTCAGTTTGCTTCCTGGAGTCCAGAGTCTCCCATGGTTTGTCTCCGTCTCTGATTTCTCCCCCTTAAGTTTTCCCTCCCTTCCCCTACGGTCCTCCCTGCTATTCCTTATGTCCCACATATGAGTGAAACCGTATGATAACTGTCTTTCTCTGCTTGACTTTCTTCACTTAGCATAATCCCCTCCACTTCCATTCATGTCGATGCAAATGGTGGGTAATCGTTCTTTCTGATAGCTGAGTAATATTCCATTGTATGTATGGACCACAACTTCTTAATCCAGTCATCTGTTGAAGGGCATCTCGGCTCCTTCCACAGTTTCGCTATTGTGGACAATGAACATTGGGGTGCATATGGCCCTTCTCTTCACTACGTCTGTATCTTTGGGGCAAATACCCAGTAGTGCAGTTGCTGTGTCATAGGGTAGCTCAATTTTTAACTTTTTGAAGGACCTCCACACTGTTTTCCAGAGTCGCTGTACCAGCTTGCATTCCCACCAACAGTGTAAGAGGGATCCCCTTTCTCCACATCCTCGCCAACATTTGTTGTTTCCTGCCTTGTCAATTTTTGCCATTCTAACTGGTGTAAGGTGGTATTTCATTGTGGTTTTGATTTGAATTTCCCTGATGGCTAATGATGTTGAACATTTTTTCATGTGTCTGTTTGCCATTCGTATGTCTTCATTGGAAAAGTGTCTGTTCATATCTTCTGCCCATTTTTTGATTTATTTGTTTCACATGTGTTGAGTTTGAGAAGTTCTTTATAGATCTTGGATACCAGTCTTTTATCTGTAGTGTCATTTGCAAATATCTTCTCCCATTCCGTGGGCTGCCTCTTAGTTTTTTTTGACTGTTTCCTTGGCTGTGCAGAAGCTTTTTATCTTGATGAAGTCCCACAAGTTCATTTTATCTTTTGTTTCTCTTGCCTTTGGAGATGTGTCATGAAAGAAGTTGCTGTGGCCGATGTCGTAGAGGTTGCTGCCTATGCTGTCCTCTAGGATTTTGATGGATTCCTGTCTCACATCGAGGTCTTTCATCCATTTGGAGTTTATCTTTGTGTGTGGTTTGAGAGAGTGGTCCAGTTTCATTCTACTGTATGTGGCTGTCCAATTTTCCTAACACCACTTATTGAAGAGACTTTTTTTCCACTGGATATTTTTTTCCTGATTTGTGAAAGATTAGTTGGCCATAGAGTCGAGGGTCCATTTCTGGAGTGTCTATTCTGTTCCATTGGTCTGTGTGTCTGTTTTTGTGCCAATACCATGCTGTTTGGTGATCACAGCTTTGTAATATAGCTTGAGATCAGGCAACGTGATGCCCCCAGCTTTGTTTTTCTTTTCCAATATTTCCTTGGAGATTTGGGGTCTTTTCTGTTTCCATACAAATTTCGGGATTGTTTATTCCAGCTCCTTGAAAAATGCCAATGGCACGTTTGACTTTTAGATACCTCATAAAGTGGAATTTACAGTATTTGTCTTCCTCTAACTGGCTTATTTCACCTAGCATAATGTCCTTCAGATTCGTCTATTTTGTCCTATATCCAGAATTTCCTTCCTTTTTAAGTATGTACCACTTTTTCTTTATCCATTCATCTGTCGAAAGATATTTAGGTTGTTTCCATATCTTGGTTATTGTGACTATTACTGCAATGAACATGGGAACGCGGATACCATTTTGAGAACCTGATTTAATTCTTTTGGATATAAACCCACAATTGGGATTGCTGGATCATACAGAATTTGTTTTTTAAATTCAATTAGCTAACGTATAGTACATCATTAGTTTCAGATGTAATGGTCAATAATTTATAAGTTACGTATAACACCCAGTGCTCATCACATCACCTGCCCTCCTTAATGCCTGTCACCCAATTACCCCCACCCCTCACCCACCTCCCCTAGCAGCCCTGTTTGTTTCCTGTAAAGAGTCTCTCATGGTTTTTCTCCCTCTCTGATGACTTCCCAGTTTTCCCTATGATCCTCTGCACTGTTTGCTATATTCCACATGACTGAAACCATATGATTGTGTTTCTCTGATTGACTTACTTCACTTAGCACAATGCCCTCCAATTTCCTCCATGTTGATGCAAATGTTAAGTATTCATCCTTTCTGATAGCTGAGTAATATTCCATTGTATATATGGACCACATCTTCTTTATTCATCCACCCATCAGTAGACATCTCCGCTCTTTACTCAGTGTGGCTATTGTGCATATTGCTGCTATGAACACTAGGGTACAGGTGCCCCTCTTTTCACTATATCTGTATCTTTGGGGTAACTACCCAGTAGTGCAATTGATTGGTCATAGGGTAGCTCTATTTTTAACATCTAGAGGAACCTCCATACTGTTTTCCAGAGTGGCTGCACCAGCTTGCATTTGCACCAAGAGTGTAAAAGGGTTCCCCTTTCTCCACATCCTCACCAACATCTGTCGTTTCCTGACTTGTTAATTTTTGCCATTCTGACTGGTGTGAGGTCGTAACATTGTAGTTTTGATTTGTATTTCCCTGATGCCAAGTAATGTTGAACATTTTTCTGTTAGCCATTCTTCTGCCCATTTCTTGAGTCTTTGTAGATCTTGGATACCAGCCCTTTATCTGAAATGTTATTTGCAAATATCTTCTCCCATTCTGTGGATTGCCTTTTAGTTTTGTTGACTGTTTCCTCTGCTGTGCAGAAGCTTTTTATCATGAGGTCCCAGAAGTTCATTTTTGCTTTTGTTTCCCTTGCCTTTGGAGATGTGTCTAGCCAGAAGTTGCTGTGGCCAAGGTGGAAGAGGTTGCTGCCTGTGTTCTCCTCTAGGATTTTGATGGATTTCTGTCTCACATTGAGGTCTTTCATCCATTTTGAGTTTATCTTTGGACCATTTTCTTACACCATACACAGTTTCATTCATGTGGCTAATTTTCCCAACACCATTTGTTGGAGAGACTGTTTTTTCCCGCCACCATTTTCTGTGGCCTCATACAAGGTCACAGAGACTTAAAGGCAGTGGCAAGGTGAGAACACAGCCTCTTACTTCCATACCCATTGGCCTTAACTACCTTAACTATTACTCTGTATGGTTTCTCAATAACGTAGGGGTTGGTGTAGAAAGCTTTCCAAAGGATAGCATCCTTAAGACACTGCCCCAGTGGATACTATCTGCAATATCCTGGACAAATCATTTCTGCTCTAAAACCTCCTTTGTGGTGGAGTTGACCATCAATAAAGGCAAGAGGCTATTCCAAAACTGGACAGGTTTTGTTAGAGAAACTTGCACCTGTGGGCATTATCTCTGTGCACATTCACTTCATAGTCTTCACTGTCTATCCAAGCACCTGTTTAGAATCTGCTACAGGTGTCCTTTCTTGGGTCAAAATAATACACCACCACTCACATTCTTTGGAGTTAATTTCCACTATTCCACAAGGTTTTCTTTTAATGAAATAGAGTTGACACGCAATGTTACACTAGTGTCAGGTGTACAGAGTAGTGATTTGACAACTCTGTACATCATGCTGTGCTCACCATGACTGTAGCTGCCTTCTGTCACCACAAGTGCTCTCACACCATGGACTCAAGTCCCGAGGCTGTAACTGTTACCCCTGTGACTTATTCCATAACTGGGAATCCACTCCCCTTCACCCATTTGGCCCATCTTCCATCCCTCTCTTCTAGCAACCACAGTTCTCTGGATTCATGCGTCTGTTTCTGCAGTTGTTTTTTAGAGTCAACATATAAGGAAAATCGTATGGTATTTGTCTTTGACTTATTTCACTTACCATTGCATAAGGTCATTTGCAAATACCCTGCATAATACCATTACAGGTCCATCCATGTCGCTGCAAATGGCAAGATCTCATTGTTGCTGAACAATATTCCACTGGGTGTGCACACACACCCACCCACAATCAATGGACACTTGGGTTACTTGCGTATCTTGGCTGCTGTAAATAATACTGTAATAAATATAGGGGTGTGTATATTTTTTTCAAAATAGTTTTCTCTTTGGGTAAATACCCAGTGGTGGAATTACTGCATCATATATTTACTATGTTGAGGAACCTCCATGCCGTTTTCCACAGTGACCACACTAATTTACATTCCCTCGAACCATATGTGAGGGTTTACTCTTATTCACAGCCTTGCCAACACTTATTTTTAAGATGCCAGCTGTTTTGACAGGTGTGAGCGCTCCTCGTGGTTTGACTGGCATGTTGCTGGTGTGGCGAGTGATGCTGCGCTTCTTTTCACGGCTGTTGGCATCTGTAGGTCTTCTTTGCAAAAATGTCGATTCAGGTCCTCTGCTCTTTTTAAATCAGAGTGTTCGTTTTTTGGTATTGAATTGTACAAGTTATACATTTTAGATATTAACCCCTTACCAGATGTATTATTTCCAAGTATCTTCTCCCATGCAGTCGCTCACCTTTTTGTTTTGGTTTCCTTTTCTGTGTGAAAGCTGTTCATCTTGGGGTCGCCCCAGTAGTTTATTTTTGCTTTTGTTTCCCTTGTCTGAGGAGCCACATCCGTTACTATTTTCCACTAGGTCTTTAATCCGTGTTGAGTCTGTGTGTGGTGTAATATAATGGTCCGTTTCCCAGCACCATTTATTGAAGGCAGTCTTTTCCCCATTGGATATTTTTGCCTACTTTGTCACAGGTTAATTGGCCTATAGAGTGAGTTTGTCTCTTATGTTCAATGAGCCAACATACCGTGCAGCTTTAGCGTCTGAGGTAGTGTTCCGTGATTCGTCAGTTGTGTGTAACACCCAGTGCTCATCACAACACCTGCCCTCCTCAATACCCACCCCCACCCTTCTGTAACCCTCTGGGAAACAGAGTACGGAGTCTCTCATGGTTCGTCTCATTTTCCCTTCCTTCTCCTACCGATTTCCCTGCTATTCCTTATGTTCCACAAATAAGTCAAGCAGAGAAAGACAATTATCATATGGTTTCACTTATTTCACTTAGCATAATCTCCTCCAGTCCCGTCCAAGTTGCTGCAAATGTTGGGTAATTGTTGTGATGGCTGAGTAATATTCCATCGTATATATGGACCATATCTTCTTAATCCAGTCATCTCGGCTCCTTCCACAGTTTGGCTATTGTGAACAATGCTGCTATGAACATTCGGGTGCATATTATCTTTGGGGTAAACACCCAGTAGTGCAATGGCTGGATCATAGGGTAGCTCAATTTTTAACATTTTGAGGAACCTCCACACTGTTTTCCAAAGTGGCTGTACCAACTTGCATTCCCACCAACAATGTAAGAGGGATCCCCTTTCTCCACATCCTCTCCAACATTTGTTGTTTCCTGCCTTGTCCATTTTTGCCATTCTAACTGGTGTAAGATGGTATCTCAAGGTGGTTTTGATTGAATTTCCCTAATGGCTAATGATTTTGAACATTTTTTTCATGTGTCTGTTAGCCATTTGTATGTCTTCAATGGAAAAGTGTCTATTCATATCTTCTGCCTATTTATTGATTTGATTATTTGTTTCACATGTATTGAGTTTGAGAAGTTCTTTGTAGATCTTGGATACCAGCCCTTTATCTGTAGTGTCGTTTGCAAACATCTTCTCCCATTCCGTGGGCTGCCTCTTTGTTTTGTTGACTGTTTCCTTGGCTGTGCAGAAGCTTTTAACTTGATGAAGTCCCATAAATTCATTTTAGCTTTTGTTTCCCTTGCCTTTGGAGACGTGTCATGAAAGAAGTTGCTGTGGCCGATGTCGGTTACTGCCTATGTTCTCCTCCATGATTTTGATGGATTCCCGTCTCACATCGAGGTCTTTCATCCATTTTGAGTTTATCTTTGTGTATGGTGGGAGAGAGTGGTCGAGTTTCATTCTTCTGTATATAGCTGTCCAATTTTCTCAGCACTATTTATTGAAGAGACTGTCTTCTTTCCATTGGATATTCTTCACTGCTTTGTTGAAGATAGTTGACCATAGAGCTGAGGGTCCATTTCTGGAGTCTCTGTTCTATTGTTCTATGTGTTTGTGCCCATACCATGCTGTCTTGGTGATCCAAGCTTTGTAATACTGCTTGAAGTCAAGCAATGTGATACCCCCAACACTGTTTTTCTTTTTCAACATTTCCTTGACAATTCAGGATCTTTTCTGGTTCCATACAAATTTCAGGATTGTTTGTTTCAGCACTTTGAAAAATGGCATTGGTATTTTGATCGGGATGGCTTTGAAAGTGTAGATTGCTCTGGGTAGCATAGACATTTTAACTATGTTTATTCTGCCAAGCCGTGAGCATGGGATGTTTTTCCATTTCTTTCATAAGTGTTCTGGAGTTTCTGGAGTAGAGATCCTTTACCTCTTTGGTTAGATTAATTCCAAGATATCTTACGGTTTTTGGTGCTATTGTAAATGGAATCGATTCCCTAATTTCTCTTTCTTCAGTCTCATTGTTCATATATAGAAATGCAACTGATTTCTAGTAATTTGGGGGTGGAGTGTTTTGGGTTTTTCACATAATGTATCACGTCATCTGTGGAGAGAGAGAGTTTGACTTCTTTTTTGCCAATTTGAATACCTTTTATCCCTTTTTGTTGTCTGATTGCTGTTGCAAGGACTTCTAGTACTATGTTGAATAATAATGGTGAGAGTGGGCATCCTTGTCCTGTTCTCGATCTTAAGGGAAAGGCCCCAGCTTTTCATAGATGGTTTTTATGAAGTTGATTAAAACCATTCAGAGTGTAGGGATAGAGGGAACATTAATCAGGAAAGGATGCTATATTTTGTCAAATGCTTTTTCTGCATCAATTGAGAGGACCATCTGATTCTTGTCTCTTGTGTTCTGTCACACTGAGTTGCAAATGTTGAACCACCGTTGTATCCCAAGGATGAATCCCACCTGGTCGTGATGGATAATCCTTTTAATGTACTGTTGGATGCTATTAGCTAGGATAGTGTTGAGAATTTTGGCATCCATTATTCTCCTTTTTGATGGGGTCTTTGCCTGGTTTTGGGATCAAGGTAATGCTGGCCTCATAGAAATGAGTGAGTTTGGTAGTTTCAAAAAATTAAAAAAGGAAAACTTTTTGAGGAACTTCCATACTGTCTCCAGAGTGGCTGCACCAGCTTGCATTCCCACCAATGTGTAAGAGGGCGCCCCTCTCTCCACATCCTCGCCAACATTTGTTGTTCCCCATCTTGTTAATTTTAGCCATTGTAACTGGTTGAAACCCTATGCGATACTGCAAAGGTGGTGCTTAGAGGAAAGTACATAGCCATCCAAGCCTCTCTCAAAAAATTTAGAAAAACCCCAATCTCACAACCAGGTGAGATTTATTCCTGGGATGCAAGGGTGGTTCAACATTCGCAAATCAGCGTGAAAGATCACATCAACAAGAAAAGAGTCAAGAACCATATGATCCTCTCAAATAGATGCGGAAAAAGCATTTGACAAAACACAGCATCATTTCCTGATGAAAACTCTTCAGAGTGTAGGGATAGAGGGTACATTCCTCAATTCCATAAAACCCATCTACGAAAAACCCACAGCACATACCATTCTCAATGAGGAAAAATGGGGAGCTTTTCCCTTCAGGTCAGGAACATGATGAGCCCCACTCTCACCACTACTGTTCCGCATAGTACTAGAAGTCCTAGCCTCAGCAATCAGAAAAGGCATTCAAATTGGCAAAGAATTCAAACTCTCTTCGCAGGTGACATGATACTTTATGTGGAAAACCCGAAAGATTCCACCCCAAAATCGCTAGAACTCATACAGCAACACGGCAGGATACAGTATCAGTGCACAGAAATCAGTTCCCTTTCTATATACTAACAATGTGATGGAAGAAAAAGAAATTAGGGAATCGATTCCATTTACAAGAGCACCAAAAACCATAAGCTATCTTGGAATTAATCTAGCCAAAGAGGATCTAGACTCTAGAAATGGAAAAACATCCCCTGCTCATGGATTGGAAGAAAAAACACTGCTAACTTTCAATGCAATCCCTATCAAACTACCATTGACATTTTTCACAGAGCTGCAACAGACAATCCTAAAATTTGTATGTAACCAGAAAGGGCCCCGAATAGCCAGGGGAATGTTGAAAAAGAAAACCAAAGCTGCAGGCACCACAATGCCTGATTTGAAGCTATTATCACAAAGCTGTGATCACCAAGACAGCAGGATACTGGCACAAAAACAGACACATAGATCAATGGAACAGAATAGAAACTCCAGAAATGGCCCCTCAACTCTATGGTCAACTAATCTTCTACAAAGCAGGAAAGAATATCCAGTGGAAAAAAAGGCAGTCTCTTCAATTAACGGTGCTAGGGAAATTGGACACCTATACCCAGAAGAATGAAACTGGACCCTTTCCTTACCCCATACACAAAAATAGACGCAAAATGGATGCAATACCTCGATGTGAGACAGGAATCCATCAAAATCCTAGAGGAGAACACAGGCAGTATCTTCTTCAACCTTGGATAAAGCAACTTTTTGCAAGACATGTCTCTAAAGGCAAGGGAAACAGAAGCGAAAATGAACTTTTGGGCGTTCATCAGGATAAAAACTTCCGCACAGCACAGGAAACAGTCAAGAAAACTAAAAGGCAACCCACAGAATGGGAGAAGATATTTGCAAATGACATTTCAGATAAAGGGCTGGAATCCAAGATCTATAAGGAATGGGCAGAAGACAGACAAATGGCTAACAGACACATGAAAAAATATTCAACATCACTAGCCCTCAGGGAAATTCAGATCAAAACCAGAATGAGATACCACCTTACACCAGTTAGAATGGCAAAAATTGACAAGGCAGGAAACAACAAATGCTGGAAAGGATGTGGAGAAAGGGGATCCCTCCTACATTGTTGGTGGGAATGCAAGTTGGTACAGCCACTCTGGACAACAGTATGGAGGTTCCTCAAGATGTTAAAAATAGAGCTACCCTGTGACCCAGCAATTGCACTACTGGGTATTTACCCCAAAGAAAGATACAGATGTAGTCAAAAGAAGGGGCACCTGCACCCCAATGTTCATAGCAGCAATGTCCACAATAGCCAAGCTGTGGAAGGGGCCAAGATGCCCTTCAACAGATGGATAGAGATGTGGTCCATACATACAGTGGAATATTCCTCAGCCATCGCAAAGAACGATTACCCACCGTTTGCATCAACATGGATGGAACTGGAGGGTCTGATGCGAAGTGAAATAAGCAGAGAAAGACAATTATATGGTTTCACTCATATGTGGAGTATAAGAGATAGTGCCCAGGACAATAGGAGAAGGGAGGGAAAACCAAATGGGAAGAAATCAGGGAGACAAACCATATGAGATTCTTGACTCCAGGAAACAAACTGAGGGTCGCAGAAAGGGAGGTGGGTGGAGGGATGGGATAACTGGGTGATGGGCATATGATTTGATGAGCACTGGGTGTTACAATGTTCAACGATTCACCAGTTCAGTGTATCAAAAACCAGTGATGGTTTGGCTAATTGAATTTAAATAAAAAATTTTTAAGAAGCTCTGTAAATGGTAGGGAGTAGCTTGCATCATTTTTCAGTCTCCAGGTGTCTTCTCACTCTGGACGACATTGTACCGTCCCCCCTCCACCTCTCAAGGATACCGTTATTGACAGAAAACGAACAAGTAGAACCCCACATTCGGGTAGCAAGACAGATGGGGACATGAGCCCCTCACACATCGCTGGTGAGGAGGCCAAATGTGAGACAGCGTTACAGACGAACTTACTACTGATCCATAGGAAATAAAGTAAATTTAGTAAGAATAATGGATATAGAACCAACCACTAAGGACACATCATAGTCGTAACTGTTTCCGACAAGAAACTTCAACAGGTTCTAACAGTGACAATCGCTAACTCTCCATGAGACACATTGATATTAAAATAGAAAATCTTCATAGTGGAGAAACAGCACAGGTAACACCTTAGCCAAACGAACAGTTCACTTCACTTGTAAAGAGTAAAATAGAGATTATGTGACTCCTGATGAGACGAAGCACTCACATCTTGCCAAAAGGGTGGATCTTGAATTTCAGTGAGGAACGATCAGAGACCCCAGACTGAGGGACATTCTACACCATAACTAGACGGTACCCTTTCAAAGTGTCAAGATGCTAGAAACAAGCCCTGTTTCAGCCTAAAGAATTCTAAAGAGACAGAATGACTACATGCGAGGTGGGATGTGGGGCTGGACCCAGGAACAGCAGAAACAGAACATCAGTGTCAACTGGTGAAATGTGAGGCGTCTTCCGGTGATTGATAGCAGGGAATCCGTATTTAAATGTTGATTTTCTATGATCATAATATAATTCTTATGAAATAGGTTAATATTTGCTCTATCTGGGTATTCAGTTACAAATCTGTGTCTGAATATATTCCAAAAATGTAAAAAAATAAAAAGAAACCTTAGCAAATTACCTTATTGAGGGTGAAATCCACACCCTGAAAAACGAAGCCGCAAGACCTTGCTGGCAATAGACGCAACGTGACTGACGGCGGGTAGAGGCCTCGTTCTACGTTGATTCCAAGAAATACAGGAGTCCTAGCTGAGCGAAGAAACGCACGGGTCAGTCCTATTTGCAGGAAGCACTCCGTACGTGGGGTAGGTGTCAAAGAGAAGAGTCCGCTTGGATTCCGAACTACCCATTGAAGAAATCGGTTGTGGAAAAAGGCCAACAACTCTCACAGAAATCCTTGAGTCATAAGAATACAGCTTCCAGGCCCTTTCGAAAACCTTCTCATAGAGCTAGATGAGAAAAAGCCTCTTTCCGTCCCAAATGGTCAAAAAGAGAGCAGCCCTGGAACGACACAGTTATCCAAAATCAAACCAGAGAGCTACAGGATAATAAACGGCCTCTGACAACTTCTCCACAGAAAAATGCCAAGGAGAAGGGCACAATTTAATAAGTCCTGAATAAAAACTTTTATAAAGCAACGACCTCTATCAAGAAAGAATTCAAGTCGGGCATGTAAACAGAATGAACCACGAGAGACTGTGGACTCTGGGAAACAAACTGAGGGCCTCAGAGGGGAGGGGGGTGGGATAGGCTGGTGACGGGTAGTAAGGAGGGCACGTATTGCATGGAGCACCAGGTGTTATATGCAATTAATGAGTCATGGAACTTGACACCAAAAACCAGGGATGTACTGTATGGTGACTAACATAATAAAAAAATATTATAAAAAAAAGTTCAGGGAAAAGATGAGGCCACAGAAAGAACTGAAAAGTACAGAAGTAAAGAATGTATGTTCAGTCATTTAAAATAAGTCCTTCACAGATGGAATGATTCTTCGAATAAAAATCGAGAAGGACATGAGATTTGCCTTCCCACTAAGCTCTTAGGACATTAAGCAAATGTTAAACAATCACGGATCATAGATTCACTGTTTTTAAAAAAATGCAGACATGAGTTGAATTTCTGACACAGCGCAATTGTTATCATTCCACATTTAAAAATAAAAGGTCTCGACTCCTCTCACCATCACCTTGGGCAAAGCAGTTCGAGTGTTCACGCAAAGTCCTCTGGGCGGGTAATCCTTGCAACAAGCGGTAAGAAGATGTCGTGACCTCTTGGATTCCTGAGGCTATAAATGACCTGAAACAACAAGGATTTTACCAACATGCAGCCTAGACGTTTGTCTCTGTCTCTCTTCTCGGGCTGCGCATTTCCTCCTTTCCCAGACTCGGACTGCGCCTCTGTTCAGAGCAGCTGGGGGTAGAGAACCTGAATCTTGCCCGTCGTCCGTCTGCTCTTCCAGCTCTCCTCCCCCGACAGCACTTCTTTACTTCTAAGGACGGTAGAAGGATCCTAACCTCAGGCGAGTGTGACTGACTGGTAACGGCCGCCACGCGTCCCCGCATTGAGCGAACATTCTGAGCTGCGCTCTGGGTTCCCAAGACAGAGTGTCCTCATCGGTCAGTTACGGCGGCGGATGGAGGGGCAGACACGCTGTGCATGTGGGGTGCTTGGTCCACTCCTCATCCTATCAAATGACAGAACTTCTCAGCGTCCTTCGAGGGGCCGAGCACCGACTCACCTTGGAGGTGGACCCGGACGTGGGGCAGATGTCTGCAGTCAGAAGACACGGTCCGTCCTGGTCTCTGAGGACTTCCGGCCAAGAGGTAGACTCGATCCAGGGGGACCTGGCGGAGTTGGGGACAGTACGGCCCCAGTTACGCTCCCCCAGCAGCCCAGCTCAGTCACTCCGTGCGCTCCTGGGTGTGAGACAACGGGGACAGTCATTGTGTGTGTGTTACGTTAACATTGTGAGAGGTTCCCCGAGCTCGTCAGTCTGAGATGGGCCACCATCATCTTGACTATCAGTTCTGTAATATCTGCTCTCGGTCCTCCTCTCCCGCACACTCCACCTCCAGGCGGACAGAGCTTTTAGCTGAAAGAGCCCGGAAAGCTGAAGAATCCAAAATCCTACCTTCACGCCAGGTGCTCCCTGCGCTTTGGTTTTCTCAGTTCAAATTTAGAGCCCTAGAAACAAAAGGAAAAATGAACTATTGGGACCACGTCAAGATAAAAGGCTTCTTTTCACTACATCTGTATCTTTGGGGTAAATCCCTAGTAGTGCAATTGCTGGGTCGTAGGGCAGCTCTGTTCTTCACGTCCTGAGGAGCCTCCGTACTGTTTTCCAGTTCACAGCAGCGATGTCCACAGTAACCAAACTGTGGAAGGGGCTGACATGCCTTCAACAGGGGAATGGATGAAGATGTGGTCCATATATGCAGTGGAGTATTACTCAGCCATCGGAAAGGATGACTACTTACCATTTACATCGACGTGGATGGAACTGGAGGGGATTATGCTAAGGGAAGTAAGTCAAGCAGAGAAGGACAATTATATGCTTTCACTCATGTGGAATTTAAGAAACGAGGGAGAGGATCATAGGGGAAGAAATCAGAGTGGGAGACGAACCATGAGAAACTCTTGACTCTGGGAAACAAACTGAGGGCTGCGGAAAGGGAGGTGAGTGGGGGATGGGGTAGCGGGTGATGTGATGAGCACTGGGTGTTATACACAACCGATGAATCCTTGAACCCTACATCTGAAAGTAATGATGCACTCTGTTGGCTAATGGATATTAAATTTAGACCCTTAGAATTTCTTTATAAGTGAGTCCCACTTCAGTGTGTAAAACCAGTATCACTTTTGCTCTGTCCTGCTCCTTTTCAAATTTCCGTCTAAGTAGACACAGTATCAGATTAATGCTCTGTCTTCACCTCCTCGTAGCCCTCCCCCTCCCCCCAGCCAACTGCTCTCCAAGCCCACAAGTCCTATACATCTCTCAGACTGGTCCCCTTCTCCTGTTTAATCCACCCCTTTATTTACGAGCTAAATAGAGAAAATTAATACGACCCAGGCCCTGTCTTTAATGGTGTGGTTCTCAGGACAGTTCTTCTTCTTTCTGTATGAGTTCCACGTGTGACCACACTTACCTTAACATAAGCAGCACCTGTACTCCAGACACTGAGGTGCCTTCTCAGTCTTCAGCATCAGACACTTCGGCAATCGTGTCCTGAAAGACGTATCAGAAATTAATGTGAGGGGCGCCTGGTGGCTCAGTTAAGCATCTGCCTTCTGCTCGGGTCATGATCCCGGGATCCTGGGATCGAGTCCTGCGTCCAGGTCCCTGCTCAGTGGAGAGTCTGCTTCTCCCTCTGCCCCCTCTAAAAATAAAATCTTTTTAAAAAGTGTGACAATACTGCAGTGTTTTATTTTTGATTGATCTGATTACTGTAATATCCAGCAGTTGCCATGATGTAAATTCAGGAAGGTCATTCTGTCATTTGAAAACAATTGGAGTTTTAAACTTACGTTCTTGAGGAAACTTTTACAAATTAAATAATACTTATAGAAAATCCCTATTTTTCATCATTTGGTAAAATATTAACTTTCTTAGTGATTTCATCCATTTCCTGCGAGGATTGAACTCCATGAAGCATATAAAGCCCTCAAAACAGTTCTTTATACGTTTCAAGTTCTAGGCAGGGGTCACCTGTTATTTATTACCAGACAATATCACACAATATCATGATCACTATTCTCTCCCGGCTGCTGCAGAAACGTATTTCCTCATGAAATGCGCACGGGCCGCCGAAGAGCAGCCTCCCCTCAAGCACACAGACCAGCCCACGCCTGCGCGAACCCCGAACCCCCGCGCGCGCGCGCTCCTACCTGCGCGAACCCCGAACCCCCGCGCGCGCACGCTCCTCCTACCTGCGCGAACCCCGAACCCCCGCGCGCGCACGCTCCTCCTACCTGGTCCGAGCCGCTCGACGTGACGGCGTCGTCGTGTCTCACCAAGCCCTCGCCCCGGGCAGAGCAGCAGGGCTCCGCACTGGGGTAACGGGAGCGTGCTGGGATCCGCTCCAACGAGGGTGGACCAGACATCTCAACGCAGCCCTGGGTTTCAGTGAAGCTCCCGGACTGCTGGCTTCACGTCTTGAATTTGGGTGGAATGATCCCTTTAAATTGGCCGTAGAAGCTGCCAGAACGGCTGAGCTCAGCAGCTGACACAGGTAAAGCGCCGTGTTTGGCGCGCAGAGCCGCTCGTCCCTCCGGAGTGGGAGCTGAGGAGGAGGAATCTGGCAGCCGGCCGAGCGCGCAGACCCGGCCGAGCTTGGAACCTGGGCGGAGAGACCCCCGGAGGAGTAAACAGCGGGCGGCACCGGACTAAGGGCAGCGGACAGCACCTGACGGAGGAGACCGAGGGTCTTCCGGCAGAGGACACACTGGTCGCTGCAAGCCAGACCCCCTGGCACGTCTCTGCAGCCTGGGAGCACCGGCAGAGTCCCTCTGACGCCCCCCGCTGCCCTGTCTCCTCCCGGCCCCCTCGCAGCACAGCTCGGGGGAGTAAGAGCAGCCCCGGTCCGAACGGCCGACCGCTGCCTCCTGGAAAAAGGGGTTCTGGGACATCTGGCTTCAGCCCTGCGCCGCCGAGAGGGAGAGAGAACGTTGCTCCCACCCCAGCTTGTGATGAGAAAGAGCTGTACAAACCTCCGACTGCAGAGAGCTGGGGCTGCACTCTAGACAGCTAGCCCCAAACCGAAGGGGGCTCGCGGAGGGGAAGAAGGGGGTCCGCAGGCACTCACTGGGGCGCACCCCGGGGCGCCTGCTGCAGGAGCTCGGCTAGAACAGCGCACGAGCCTGTGACGGCAGAGCGCACAGACGGGCGGGGTGGTGGGAAAACCCTGGGGGGGGGGAGTGGAAAAATGACGTCTACACCGCCTTCAGGCTGCTTCTCCACAAAACGCACCAGACGCCCATCGCTCTCACGGAGGGAGCCCTAAGAACTGTCCTTCGTGGGACACCCTGGGGACGGACACAGCAGGCCTGCGGGAGGCGCGCCCGGTCGGAGAGGGAGTCTCGGAGACCCCAGTGTAGACGCGGTTGGGGACTCCCAGCTGCCTCTCACTGAGCGCCCCTCAGCAGCCCCTCCCCCTCCAGATGGCCCGGAGCCGGGTTAGCAGGGCCGAGGGGGACATGCGCTGCGGGAAGCCTCTCGCGCCAGGTTTCCAGGGGCGCCGCCTGTGGCCGGTGGACAGGCAGCCGCAGCGGCACCTGTGCTCGGCGAGAACAGGGACTGGGCTCCTGCGATGTTCGCTTCCTTTCGCTTTCCTTTGAACCGTAATGCTCCATCACAAGAAAAATCATCCCCTCCTTTCCTAGCTCAACTGAGGAAAAAGAAAACCCTTTAATCTTGGGGAAAGGGGCACCGCTACTGACCGGGGGCGTCGGTGCCCATCCCCCGCTCCACAAACACCGCCGGAATTCACCGCCAGCAGGTCTGTTAGAGAAAAACACGTTTCATGACGTGTGTTCAAGATGGTAAAGCAGGATTTCATCAGGAGCATCACGGGGGGGGGGGGGGGTCCACTGGATGGGAGTTCGCAGTGGGGGGAGACAGCGATCTGAACCCTGCTTCAACACGAGCAAGTGGGTATTTGCAGCGGGGGATGGGGGGCAGTAGGTGGAAATTACTGAGGGGAGAGACCTGCGGTAAGAGGGGGTCTGGCTACACCTACCAGATCAGATCCTTGTGGAAGGCAGGAAGGTCAATCAGACGTCACCTGGAAGATGGGGGGTAAGTACCCCATCAGGTATGGAGGTGAGCAGATATCCAGCATGCGGGTTCTTGCTGAATCTAGGTTTTACAAGGACGTGCACAGAAGGGTACAGGAGAAGGTTCAGGAACCTGAAAAGGTCAAGCAGAGAATCTTTGTCAGCCCCCCTCTTGTTCAAGGAAAAAAGATTCTTTCCTTTGAAAAATACAGCCCAGTTTCTCATTCGGTTGTCTTCCTAAGGACCAGCTGAACTTGGACTTGGTAGAGACGCTATTTGCGGGATGATACTAACAGGCGTTGTTAAAGAGGGGAGTTTTTAGGACCATAAAAGATGAACAGAAACCGAGTTTCTGAGTCCACAGGGCAGCCAGTGAGATTTGTAAACAAGCGTGACACATCTTCAAATGTGCAGCGGGGAGGGCAGTGGCCATCTGAAGAATGTTCCTGGTTTGCGCTTAGAGTGTCTCTTGATGGCGTCAGGCACCAGATGAACTTTCTGAGCGGCTCATACAGTGAGCAGCAGGAAGCCTGCCAGGTGTCACTGTGGTCCTAAGTTTCCTTTTACGTTTATATTAAGTTGTTTACCTTCAGCTTCAGGAAAAGAACAGCTTTTGTTCTCATGATTGTAAGACAAAAAGGAAAAAGAGACCTTAAAAAGTCAGACCTGAAAAACAGGGTCTCAGCTCTGGTTTGGCCTGAAAAGTGCATTAGTTCTCAGGACAGAGTTGCAGCTGGATATTGGGGAAAACTCGAACTCGAGATTCCGTAAGGACTGGCAGAATGCTCCAGACAGAACCCACAGGCAGGCATTACTGCTTTCCATTAAAACAAAAAACAAAAAACGACAAAGCAAAAAAACCCAAACCAAACACAACAAAACCTCTCTACGAATACTCATTTCCATCAAAGATAATCAATGTTCGTCTACTTTGTTTGCAAAATCAGCCTGATTTCAGAAAACTGATTATTTACATAAGTGCAGCAAGAAGAGTGATCAGATAGGGCTTTTTTTTTTTTTTTTTGGAGTTTGCTCTGCTGCAAGTTTTCATAGCAATCTCAGATTGGATATTTGTTTTTTAAGATTTTATTCATCTGAGAGAGAGAAAAGAGAGAGAGAAAGCAGAGTAGGGGGAGGGGCAGAGGGAGAAGCTTGCTCCCCGCTGAGCAGGGATCCTGACCCAATCCCAGGACCCTGGGATCATGACTGAGCAAAGGCAGACGCCTAATCGACTGAGCCACCCAGGTGCCCCTCAGATTGGATTTTTAAAAGCCTCTCGAGGCCGGGAAGCCAAGCCGAGAATCTGCCATGGGGCCTTACCTGCAACACCTATAGATTGGGGTGAACTCCCCTCTTCTCAAGGTCTCCAGATATCCCGAGGTTCCTTACTGACCCGTAAGGCGGGGAGCCCCATACACCGGGCAGAGGCTGGTTTCTCCAAGCAGGACTTTGATCCTTAAAGTCCGCTTTGGTTCCTTCTAGTTGTCTGGCCGTATCGGGCTCAATGCACGTCATCCTCAAACATGAAACTCCAGTCACGGCCTCGGGGCTTTAACCAACTGGTCTCCAACTGTGTCCGGTTCCAAGGAGAAGAGAAGAGATTTTTATTGAACTTACGCAAATAACTATGTTGCCATGAAAATTAGAACACGCACTCACAGTTTCCAAATTCTGGGGGGATCAGGTAGGGAGAAAAGATAAATTACTCAGTGTAAACAGATGTGACGCATTTATCAAACTGCTCTAAGTTATAGATAGCTTAAAAGAGAAGTTTTTTTTTTAAAATCTGGAAATCAAAACAGGAAATAACCAACAGTGCTTCAAACAGAAAGTCATAAAAGTCATAATCATCCTCATCCGTCCCATGGAACGGAATCCTACCTGCTCGATCTGGGGTTAGCAGTTATTTTGAATCCGTCGGCTTCCTCGTTAGTTCCGCGAGTTCTCAGTCCCCTGGCTGGGTCTCGAAGTTGTTCAAGCGATGCCAGCACGGAGCCTACTTTCCTGGAACCAGCTGGAACCATGCTTTCGGAAAAGAATCCGAGTAAAACAATCTGTGGAAGACAGAAGATGCAAATGGCCAAGATGGAAGATCCAAAGAGAGTTCGTCTGACGAGGAGACTTAGCTGTTTCTGTGACGTACAGCAGTTTAACGTCGTGCCCCCCAAGCCTCATCAGCTGAACACATCTCTTTGACGGGGCGAGGGACACAAATCCTTCGAGCCTTGGTGGGAGTTTTCCACTCGCTTATCCAACTCACACTTGCCTGGAGTCAGCCCCCATGCGAGTCCTTTCCAAATCACCCCACAGCACACACCCGCTCCTGGTGGTCGAGCCTCCGCTCCCGCTGACACTCGGTGCCAGCGGCTGACTGCAGGCCCAGGGGACAGTTGGCCCTGTCTGAGGACACTTTCAGCTGTCACAACCGGAGGAAGGGTTGCCGCTACTGGCATCTGGCGGGTAAGAGGCAGGGGTGCTGCTCAACGCCCCACAAGGCACGTCCTCCCACAACAAAGAAAGATCTTGTCACGAGGGTCAATCTACTGACGCTGAGAACCTTGATCTAGATCCCAGGTGAAAGCCGAGAGCCTCTTCATAACGGACCCCCAAATTCGCGGACCTATTCCCCAAGCCCGGATCTAGCTCAGGAAACTACAGTCCAGTGGTTTCTTTTTGCCTTTGCGGTGCCAAGCCCCGAAACCAGAACGTTCAGAAGTGCAGGAATGGGCTTTGCAGAGAGACCGACCACAGTGCCTGACACGGACGCTTGTCCACAGGGTCAAGCCTGGATTCCTCCGTACGGAGGAGACAGATCTCTCCAGGCATCCGCAGCTTGCAGACAATCAATTCACCTTCTGGTCTTCGGGGCCCTGACAACGCATAGAGACCTTGTCCCCCATCCTAGAGACCCTTGTCTCGACCACTTCCAGGACGACCCGGCACTAGACGAGCACACGCTGTTTTCTACTGAGCACCGTGGGCTCCCGGATTTCCTCTGCTGTGACCTCCCGTCTGCAGCCCCAGTGATGGTGGAGGAGGCTTTTCCCAAACCGTATCAGCTGTAAACGTACGTAGCGGTTGAGAGCAGATACGACTTTGAATCTGCCTCTCTCCCTACCCTGGCGAGCGGGACAGCTGACAGACGAGGTCAGTTCTGGTTTTGCCTGAAAAGTACATTGAAGTTCTCAGGACAGGACTGGAATTTTCCCAATGCATCACTCCATAACGACAGGCCTTGGACACGTGACCTACTCTCTGTGCTTCAATTTTGTCAGTCTTAACATGGGAACACATCACGTACCTCATTCATCGGTGAGTTTCCATACATAGTAGGTCCATAAAAACATCCTGTGCTCCCCCCACCAGCTGGTTTTACTGAAAGCACCACGGTGGGGGGAAGCTTTGAACCCACACAGGGGAGCCTGACTTCCTGTCCCTTGAACGTGCTGCACATTCTTGGACGGGATATTTAACTCGGCTTAGCCTCAACCTCATTGTCAATGAGCTGCTCGTAATATTTCTTCCTTGAGATGCTGTAATATACCTTTGATTCCATTATGTGATATGTGCACACAGCTTTAAAATAATCTCACATTTTAAAAATCAGTAATGAAGGGAGGGAAAACTGGGAAGAAATCAGAGAGGGAGACAAACCATGAGAGACTCCGGACTCCGGGAAACAAACGGAGGTTACAGAAGGGAGGGGGTGGGGGTGGGGTAGCCGGGCGGTGGGTAGTAAGGAGGGCACGTGTTGTGGTGAGCACTGGGTGTCATTTGTAACTAATGGATCACTGAACACTACCTCACAAACCAATGATGTATTATATGGTGCCAACTGAGCACAGTAAAAAAATCAGTAATGAAACAGCAGACTTGAACACTACAGACCGAATGGACCTAACAAATCTAGAGCTTTTTTAAAACTTTAAATTAGCCAACATATAGCACGTTAGTTTCAGATGTAAAGCTCGATAATTCCTTAGTTGTAACACTCAGCGCTCATCACATCACGTGCCCTCCTTAAAGCCCATCACCCAGTCACCCCATCCTCCCACCCACCTCCCCCCAGCAACCCTCGGTTTGTTCCCCATAGTTAAGAGTTTCTCATTCGTCTCCTTCTCTGATGACTTTCCATTCAGTTTTCCCTCCTTCCCCCATGGTCCTCTGCGCTGTTTCTTATATTCCACATATGACTGAAACCATATGACAATTGTTTTTTCTGCTCGACTTACTTTGCTCAGGATGCCCTCCAGTTCCATCCACACTGATGTAAATGATAAGTATACACCCTTTCTGATGGCTGAGTAATATTCCATTGTCTATATGTACCACACCTTCTCTATCCGTTCATCTGTCGGCGGACATCTCAGTTCTTTCCACAGCAATGTCGCAAGATATAAAATCGATGCACAGAGATCACGTGCATTTCTATACAACAAGGAGACAGAAGAAAGAGAAATTAAGGAGTCTATCTCACAATAACTGCACCAAAAACCTTTAGATACCTAGGTATAGACCTAATCCAAGAGGTAAAGGATCTGTATTCTAGAAACTACAGAACATTTATGAAAGAAATTGAGGAAGATACAAAAAAATGGAAAAACATCCCATGGTCGTGGATTGGAAAAATAAACATCGTTAAAATGTCTATGCTGCCCAGAGCAATCTACACATTCAATGCGATCCCTCTCAAAATACCATCAACGTTCTTCACAGAGCTGGAACATACAATCCTAAAGTTTGTATGGAACCAGAGAAGACCCTGAATAGCCAGAAGAACGTTGAAAAAGAAAACCAAAGTTGGTGGCATCACAATGCTGGACTTCAAGCTACATTACAAAGCTGTCAGCATCAAGACAGACACACAGATCAATGGAACAGAACAGGGTGAAGAGCTTTCTACCCAACAGCAACAGAGTACATATTCTTTCCAAGTGCACATGGAACAGTCTCCAGGATAGAGCACATCTTAGGTCAGAAAGCAGGTCTTACATTTGAGATCAAACTCAGGGTGCCTGGGCAGCTCAGGTCATGATATCGTGGGTCATGGGCCTGAGCCCCACATCACGTTCCACGCGCAGTGGGGAGTCTGCTTCACATTCTCCCTCCCTTTCCCCACGTGTGTGTCCTGTCTCTCAAATAAATAAATCTTTAAGATCAAGACCACGCCGAGTACTTTCTCAGGCACAATGGTGTGGAAGTGCTGAATCACTGTATTGTGCACCTGAAGCTAACATGACACTACAGGCTAACTGGATCTTAATAAAAACTCTAAAACAAACAAACCGGCAGTCAATAACAGGAGAAACACTGGAAAATTCACAAACGAACGGAAACTAAACAACAGCCTCTTGAACAATCATTGAACCAAAGAGGAAATCAAAAGGGAATTAAAAAATATCGTTGGACAAATAAAAATTTATGAATGCAGCAAAACTAGCACTAAGAAGGGTGCCTGGCTGTCTCAGTCAGTGGAGTGTACAACCCGTGATCTCGGGGTCGTGAGTTTGAGCCCCATGCTGGGTATAGAGGTTACTTAAAAATAAAATCTTTAAGAAAGTAGCACTAAGAAGTTTATAGTGATAAACGCCTACATTAAAAGAGAAGAAAATTATAAAATAAACTAACTTTACACTTCAAGAAACTAGAAAGAGTAGAACTAAGCTCAAAGTTAACAGGAGGGAAATTAAAATCAGACCAGAAATAAAATAGAGAACAGGAAAACAATAGAAAAAAAAACCGCACAAAACTGAGAACTGTGTTTTTTTAAAATGATAAACCCTTCAACTAAGAAAATGAGAGAAGACTCAAAATCAGAAATGAAAAAGGAGAGGGGCGCCTGGGTGGCTCAGGTGGTTATGTGTCAGCCTTCAGCTCAGGTCGTGATCCCAGAGTCCAGTGATCAAGCCCCATGTCGGGCTCTCTGCTCAGTGAGGAGCCTGCTTCTCCCTCTCCCTCTGCATCTCCCCCTGCTTGTGCTCTCTCTAATAAATAAATATTTTTTTTAAAAAAAGAAATGAACAAGGAAGGAGACATTGCAACAGATGCTTCAGATATAAAAAGGATCCTAAGAGACTATTGTGAGGAATTATTTGCCAACTAAGTGGATAACGTAGAAGAAATGGATAAATTCCTAAAAACATAACCTACCAAGACTGACTCAAGAAAGAAACAGAATGTCTCAAGAGTCCAACAACCAATAAAGAGATTGAATCAGTAATTGAAACTTCCCAACAAAGAGAATCCCAGGGCCAAATGGCTTCATGGGTGAATTCTACCAAAGCTTCACAGAATCAATACCAGTCTTTCTTACCCACATCCAAAACACAGAAGAGGAAATACTCTGATACTCATTTCATGATGCCAGCATCACCCTGGTACCAAAGCCAATAGAGACGCTGCAAGCTAAAAAGCTTGAAGCCGGTATCTCTAATGGCTACAAATGCAAGAATCCTCAATACTGAAAACCTAAATCTAATAGCATGTTGAAAGGATTACATGCCATAACCAAGTGGGACTGAACCCTGGGATGCAAGGATGGTTCAAGAGGAACCAATCACTGTGATGAACCACATTAACAAAATTAAAGATTCAAACAGCATATGATCATCTCCATAGATGCAGAAAAAGCACTTCACGAATATTTGACATCCGTTAATGATAAAAACACTCAAAAGTTCAATCAAAGACATATATTAAAAGCCCACAGCTAACATCATAACCAGCGGTTACCAAAATATTTTCCACTAGTTCTGGTACAGGCAAAAATGCACACCCTCACCACTTCTATTCGACACAGTCCTGGAAGTCCTAGACAGAGCAATTGGACAAGAAAAAGAAAAGGCATCCGTTTTGGAAAACAAGAAGTAAAATTATGTTTGCAGATGATAAGATCATACATATGGGAAACTCCAAAGACTCAAAACCTGTTAAAACTAATAAGCGAATTCAATACAATTGCATGATACAAAACCAACATACAACAATCAGTTTCAGTTCTATATACGATGAACTCTCCCAAAGGAAATTAACACAACAACCCCATTCACCCTAGTGAGAAAAAAAGAATACTTAGGAATAAAATTAATCAGGAAGTGAATGATTTATAACACTGAAAATTATAAAACACTTAAGAAGGTAACTGGAAAGACAATTCTATGTTCATTTTTTGGAAGAATATTGTTAATTTCCATACTACCCAATGTGATCGAAGATCCCCTGTAAACGGTAAAACAAACAACACAAAACACTCAATGGCATTCTTTACAGAAATAGAAAAAAGAATCCTAAAATTTGTGTGGAACTACAAAAGACCCTGAATAACCCAAGCTATCAATAAAAAATAAAGCTGGAGGCATCACACTTCATTTCAAAACATATTACAAAGCTACTACAATTAAAACAGTATGGTACAGACATTAAAACAGACCTATGAGACCAATGGAACAGAATAGAGAGCCCAGAAAATAAAGCCACACATTTACAGTCAACTGATTTTCCACAAGAGTGCCAGGAACACACAGTAGAGAAAGGGTTGTCTCCTCAATAAATGGTGATGGAAAAATGGAAAAATGAAATTGGGAGAAGGAAGGGAAGAATGAAGGGGGCATAAACAGAAGGGGGAATGAACCATGAGAGACTATGGACTCTGGGAAACAAACTGAGAGCTTCGGGGGGGGGGGGAATGGGATAGACTGGTGATGAGTAGTAAGGAAGGCACGTATTGAATGGTGCACTGGGTGTTATATGCAAGTGATGAATCATGGAATTTTATATCAAAAAATTAGGATATACAGTATGGTGACTAACATAATAAAAAATTATTATACCCAATCTACACTTTCAATGCTATCCTGATCAAAATACCAATGACATTTTTCAAAGAACTGGAACAAATAGTCCTTAAATTTGTGTGGAACCAGAAAAGGCCCCGAATCGCCACGGAATTGTTGAAAAGGAAAAACAAAGCTGGGGGCATCACAATGCCGGATTTCGAGCTGTACTACAAAGCTGTGATCACAAAGACAGCATGGTACTGGCACAAAAACAGATACATAGACCAATGGAACAGAATAGAGAACCCAGAAATGGACCCTCGGCTCTTTGGGCAACTAATCTTTGATAAAGCAGGAAAAAACATCCGGTGGAAAAAAGACAGTCTCTTCAATAAATGGTGCTGGGAAAATTGGACAGCTCCATGCAAAAGAATGAAACTTGACCACTCTCTCACACCATACACAATGATAAACTCCAAATGGATGAAAGACCTCGATGTGAGACAGGAATCCATCAAAATCCTAGAGGAGAACATAGGCAAAAACCTCTACGACATCGGCCACAGCAACCTTTTTCATGACACATCTCCAAAGGCAAGAGAAACAAAAGATAAAATGAACTTGTGGGACTTCATCAAGATAAAAAGCTTCTGCACAGCCAAGGAAACAGTCAAAAGAACTAAGAGGCAGCCCACCAAATGGGAGAATATATTTGCAAATGACACTACAGATAAAAGACTGGTATCCAAGATCTACAAAGAACTTCTCAAACTCAATACATGAGAAACAAATAAATCATAAAATGGGCAGAAGATATGAACAGACACTTTTCCAATGAAGACATACGAATGGCTAACAGACACATGAAAAAATGTTCAAAATCATTAGCCATCAGGGAAATTCAATTCAAAACCACACTAAGATACCACCATACGCCAGTTAGAATGGCAAAAATGGACAAGGGAAGAAACAACAATTGTTGGAGAGGATGTGGAGAAAGGGGATCCCTCCTACATTGTTGGTGGGAATGCAAGTTGGTACAGCCACTCTGGAAAACAGTGTGGAGGTCCCTTAAAAAGTTAAAAATTGAGCTACCCTATGATCCAGCCATTGCACTACTGGGTATTTACCCCAAAGATACAGACGTAGTGAAGAGAAGGGCCATATGCGCCCCAATGTTCATAGCAGCAATGTCCACAATAGCTAAATCGTGGAAGGAGCCAAGATGCCCTTCAACAGATGACTGGATTAAGAAGATGTGGTCCATATATACAATGGAATATTACTCAGCTATCAGAAAGAACAATTTCTCAACATTTGCTGCAACATGGACGGCACTTGGGGAGATAATACTAAGTGAAATAAGTCAAGCAAAGACAATTATCATATGGTTTCTCTCATCTATGGAACATAAGAACTAGGAAGATCGGTAGGAGAAGAAAGGGATAAAGAAAGGGGGGGTAATCAGAAGGGGGAATGAAGCATGAGAGACTATGGACTCTGAGAAACAAACTGAGGGTTTCAGAGGGGAGGGGGGTGGGGAAATGGGATAGGCTGGTGATGGGTAGTAAGGAGGGCACATACTGCATGGTGCACTGGGTGTTATACACAACTAATGAATCATCGAGCTTTACGTCGGAAACCAGGGATGTACTGTATGGTGACTAACATAATCTAATAAAAAAATATTATTAAAAAATCTGCATAAAAAAGAAAATTAAAAAACTATTATAAAAAATTAAAAAAATAAATTGGACTCTTATCTCAAACCACATACAAAAATCAACTCAAAATGGTTTAAAGATTTAAATTTATGACCTGAAACTGTAGAATTACTAGAAAAGAACGTAGGGGATAAAACCTCCCTGACACTGGTCTTGGCAATGATTTTTTGGTTATGACACCAAAAGCACAGGCAACGAAAGGAAAACTAGACAATCGGAGAGCACCAAACTCAACAAGCTTTTGCACAGCTGAGGAAACAATCAATAGAGTGAAAAGGCAAACTGCAGAATGGAAGAAAATATTTGCAGACCATGTATTTGATAAAGGGTTAATATCCAAAATAGATATGAGGAACTCCACAACTCAGTAGCAAAAAACAACCCAAATAAACCAATTTAAAAATGGGCAAAGGACCCGAATAGACATTTCTCAAAAAATGACACACAAATGTCCAGCAGGCACATGAAGACGTGCCGACATCACTAATCCCCAGGGAAATGCGAACGGAAACTATAACGCGCTATCACCGCGCACCTGTCTGAATGACTAGAATCAGAAGGACAACAGGCATTGGCAAGGATTTTATGGATGTAAGTCTAAAAGCACAAGCAACGAGAGCAAAACAAGTGAGAATTCATCAAACTAAAAAGTTTCTGCGAGCAAATGAAACCAATAACAAAATGAAAAGGCAACATTCAGAATGGGAAAGAATACTTGGAAAGGGGTTAAAATCCAAAATATATAACGTTCTCATACAATTTAGTAGGAAGATAGAGAATCCAGTTTAAAAATGAGCAAAGGACCTGAACGGTCATTTTTCCAAAGAAGATATTCAAATGTCCAACAAGTACGCAGAAAGGTGCTCGACATCACATCATCGGGGAAACGCAAATCAAAACCACACCTTTAGAACGGCTATCATCAAAAAGACAAAATAACAAGTGCTGGAGAGGATGTGGAGAAAAAGAAACGTTGTACACCGTTGGTGGAAATGTGATATGGTACAGCCGTATGGAAAACAGCATGGAGGTGCCTCTAAAAATTGAAAATACAACTACCACATGCTCCAGCACCTCTACTTCTGGGAATATACCCAAAGGAAATGAAATTAGCATCTCAGATATCCGCATCTCGTGCTCACCGCGGCATTATTTACAGTAGCCAAGACATGGAAACCACCCAGGTGTCCGTCGGTGGATGAATGGATTAAGAGGATGTGGTAGATCTCTCTCTCTCTCTCTCTCATATCGAACTATTATTCAGCCATAAAAAAAAGAAGAGAATCCTGCCAGTTGTGACTACACAGACCTTGAGCTCATTAAGCGAAGTGAGATAAATCCGACAGAGGAAGGCAAATACAGCATCATCTCACTCACGTGAAATCTAGGAAACCTGAGCTCACGGCAAGAGAGTAGCTCGGTGGTGGCCGGGATGGTGGGTGGAGACAGGGGTGAAGGTGGTCAAGGAGCAGCGACTTCCAGTCATAGGATAAGTTCTGGGGGATGTGACACCACATAGGACTACAGTTGCCAATACTGATTGTGTACTTGAAATTTAAAGGTTCTCACCACATCTACACACAAACTGTAACTGTGATGATGGATGTGTTAACTGATCGTGGTAATGATTTCACCATCTGTGCACACAGGAAGTCATTACATCATAGACCTTAAACTTATATAATGTGATATGTAAATTATATCTCAATCTGGGAAAAATAATCTTGAGCCAATGAAAGCAAAAAGAAAACAAGGCAGGTAGAAATGGAAAGACTGGTGATGGGTAGTAAGGAGGGCACATATTGCGTGGTGCACTGGGTGTTATACGCAACTAATGAACCATCGAACTTTACGTCAGAAACCAGGGATGTACTGTATGGTGACTAACATCATATAATACAAAAACATTAAAAAAAAAGAAATGGAACGCTAAACATTGTTACAAGTTTCTAGATATTGGACAAAATGTGAATGGAAATTGCGATCGGCAGCCCCTAAGATGGCGTTCCATGATCTCTACCTGTGACAGTCACACCCTTGAGTGTACGTGGCACTTGTGATTTGCTCCGAGGCAAAATGATGAGATGCCACTTTCTTGAGGAGTTTACATAAGGCTGTTACTTCTGCCTTGCTGACAAATTCTAGTGCCTTGCAGAATTTGATGAAGGAAGCTGCCATCTTTGAGAGACCCACATGGCAAGGAATTAGGGCCACTTCCTGCCAAGAGCCCAGCCCACTAGTTTCTAAAATCCTCAGCCCAACAGAACCCAACAGGACTGAGCTTTGCCAACAACCACGTAAGCTTCAAAGCAGATTCTTTCCCAGCTGAGCCTTCAGATAGGACCCCAAACCGTGGATGGCATGTTGACTGCAGCCTTGCGAGAGACCCTGAAAATGACCAGATAATTTGTGGCTCGTCTCTTCACCCACATAAACTGAGCTAACAAATGTGTGCTGTTGGAACCCTACGTTGTGGTACTTGGTCATGGAGCAGTAGTTACCTGATACAGAAGGGAAGAGAATCTTTGCTTTATAAGAATAAATGGAATGACCCAGGATTTGGAGTTACACAATGACAGGCTGTGAATTGACCTTTGTTCCTTTGCTACTAATGAAAGGCGTGTCCAAATAGAAGGTAGGAGGAAAGAAAATACTTATACACTAGATAATTTTTATCCCTTCTTCTGTGTCAGGCATGACACAGGTATACCAGTTGTCAGTTTTTACTTAGCACTGACGAGGTCCTCTGCTGGGAAGAATCACTGTGTTGACTCGTACTTGTTAGATATTTAAAGCTAGAAAGGATTTATCATCATTTCATTTGTCTAGACCATCTTAACGTGAAATTGTCGTCACCACCAAGAAAAACGGCATCCAGCTTACCCAACTGCCTGAAGTCTACAATCTGGGGTCCCAGGCTCTCAGGAAGCTGCACAGTTCCTTCATCACCCAGCTGATTTCCAAGCAGATGGAGATTTTTCAATGTTTTTCTGCTGACAAGAACCAAGGCAAGAAACTCACAGCAGACGCTGGTAAACAGACGCTCTCCGAGCCTGTAACAGAGAGACGCGCAGGGAGGTCGGACCTAATCCTTGGGGAGGTGCGGCAGACAGAGTATTTGGGTGCTTACCAAACAGCTCCCTCACAGGTTCTCCACAAATGAATTTACCAACCAACAGAGCAGCATGTCGAATACCAGCCCGTTATGTCGGGGTTTTCATCCTCCAGCCCACTTTCTTGTATGCTGCTCCCTTCTTCAGCTTTCCTGAACTCCCCCCGGGGAGCTTTCCCACCGGGTACCTGCCCACGCTCTCTGGCTTGCAGCTGGGGTGCTTCAAAGCATCAGCCGCAGCTCCCTTCCCACATGCCCTGCATCACTGCTCGCAGCCCCAGGCCCTCAGGTTTGGATGACCAGTCACAGCCGATGCGGTATCTCGAGACATCGCTGGCAAAACTACCAGACAGCCTGAGAGAAAACATGAGCTACAATCACGATCACCTGACTCAAAGGTTTTATACCGTGAAGTGTGTTTCTGGACCTGTCTCATGGTGTCCATGAAGAAGGGACTCATTCTGGGAACGATAGTGTTGGTATTTATAAATACCAGACACAATTCAGAGCCCTGAGTGCATATAAACCCACACAGTGGTCACAGTGCTCTTATCGTCCTGGTTTTACAAACAGGGAACCCGGGGCGCCTGGGTAGCGCAGTCGTTAAAGCGTCTGCCTTCGGCTCAGGGCGTGATCCCGGCGTTCTGGGATCGAGTCCCACATCGGGCTCCTCTGCTGGGAGCCTGCTTCTTCCTCTCCCACTCCCCCTGCCTGTATTCCCTCTCTCGCTGGCTGTCTCTATCTCTGTCAAATAAATAAATAAAATCTTTAAAAAAAAAAAAAAACAACAACAAACAGGGAACCCGAGGCAAGAACATTTACAAGCATTTTTGTCCAAAGACACATAACTGGATGCAGATTTTTCTTTTCTTTTTTTTTTTTTTTTTAAGATTTTATTTATTTATTTGACAGAGAGACAGCCAGCGAGAGAGGGAACACAAGCAGGGGGAGTGGGAGAGGAAGAAGCAGGCTCCCAGCGGAGCAGGGAGCCCGATGTGGGGCTCGATCCCAGGACTCTGGGATCACGCCCTGAGCCGAAGGCAGACGCTTAACGACTGAGCCATCCAGGCGCCCCTGGGTGCAGATTTTTTTTTTTTTTAAAGATTTTATTTATTTATTTAACAGAGATAGAGATAGCCAGCGAGAGAGGGAACACAGCAGGGGGAGTGGGAGAGGAAGAAGCAGGCTCATAGTGGAGGAGCCTGATGTGGGGCTCGATCCTGCAACGCCAGGATTACGCCCTGAGCCAAAGGCAGACGCTCAACCGCTGTGCCACTCAGGCGCCCCTGGGTGCAGATTTCTAATCCATGTTTTTGTGATACTGAACTTGGCTATGAAGAGTTATTTTAGGCAAACTCTTCTGGTTCATTTTTCTACCTTCCAGCACTCAAGTCCCAACATTACTGAGAAGAACCAAGTGTACTGTTTTCATAAAAAGAATTATACCATACGGTTCCTCCTCTCACGCAAAATAAAATCCTTACCAATTGCCCAGACGCGCTCATGTGATCCGCCATCTTGTTTCACCTCTCCCCTCATCTGCAACTACAACTCTACTGACGGCCTCACTGCACTGGCCTTCTTACCGTACCTTGAGCAAAACAGGTTATTCGCATGTTACCACCCGTTCATTCTGCTTGAAAGCACCCTGTATTAACCTGTCTGATTCAGTCTCTTACCTCCTCCAAGTCTTTCCAAAAATTTTCCCTCATCAACGAGGGTTACCTTGACTGATTTTGCCTAAGATGGCCACACCCAACCATCAGCACTGCTGACCACATATCCCAATCTACTTTAAAGACAGAAAAAGATTCCATAGCAAATTTGCTGTCTGATTAAAGAGACAACAATTTTTCCTGTAAAGGGCCAGATAATAAATATTTTAGGCTTTATGGGCCTCACAGCCACTGCCACAACAACTCAAATTTGCCACGGTAACATAAAAGCATTCATAGACAACACGTAAATAAGTGGTTGTGTACCAATAAAACTTTATTTACAAAACCAGGCAGAGGGCCAGATAGTTTGCTAGCCCCTGGTCTAACACAATCTGTAGTTGACGTATGTTCTTGCTTTTTTTCCCTCATATTTTCTCCAAAGCCAATGCAAAATCCATTAGCACATAGATGTTTGTTTTAGTCACTGACGTATCCTGACCACCTAGCAGAGTCCCTGACGGCACACATTCAGGAATAATTTGTTGAATACTTAGATACTGAAGCCGATACTGGAAAATCTCAGGCTTATTCATTCAACAGCTGTGGAGCATTACCCACGTGGCAGTGACTGCGACAGTCTTAGAATAATGATCATCTCCATCTGTGCCTTCCAAGCTGGACTAAAAGTGTGATGAACGATGCAGCAACTTCTATGCCCGACAAGAGCTCAGAGACGAGGCCTCAACACTGGTTGGGGTAGCAACACAAGACGTGGAAATTTAAACTCAAAGTGATTTTTGAAGGATGACAGCAGAGCGTGTGGAATCGACAGCAGAGGCAGCAAACTGTGGCCTGTCAGCCAAATCCAGCCGCCTTCCTTCTCTTGTAAATAAAGTTTTATTGGAACAGAGTCACACACATTCATGTATGTACCGTCCACGGCTGCCCTTGAAATGCAACAACCGGGGTGAGGAGTGACAACAGAGACCAAGCAGCCCGCAAAGTCCCAAATATTTACTCTCTAACCCGTTACAGAGTAAGTTTGCTGGACCCGGGTCTACAGCATTGAGTTCATGTATCTCAACCCACAGAGGGCTAAAGAAGGGTCAAGGAAGAAATGTTATGTTCCCAAGGGCAGTTTCTTATTTCTAGGAAACAAGATTCTAGAAGGGAAGGTTCTTCCCAGAATCTTGTTTTCCTTGACATGTCTATCCCCACAAAAGTAAAGTCAATAGACCCATGGCCGTAAATCATAACTGCAAGGTGGGACGAAGTTTGAGATAAACAGTCATACACCATAATGTTGGTTATTTTTTGATACAATTCGACTAAGCGTTTCAATCCAGGAGCTCGCAGGCTAGAGAGTTGTTATTTTATGAACAGGAGACATTCCAGTTCTAGATTTATCTTATTTATGAGCCCCCCCAAAAAACAGACATTTGAGGAGGAACACTTTCAAAGAATAAAAAAGTCAATTTTTTTCAGACCAGGGACAGCTCAGCATCCCTGAAGAATCTGAAAGAGTGGGTTACTTAGCATCATTGAGGAGAGCCACTCAAAGCTCTAGAAGGTTATTACCTATTACCTGTGTCATTACCTAAGTTTTGGTCAGAGGCCACGCCCCTACAGCTGAGTTAGCTCAACGGAGAAGCATAGTATCTTTGGCCCATACCAGTGGCTCAGACATGGCCACTTCCCCAGCTCTGCTCCCAACACACGCCTTTTCCAGTAAGACTATTTCTCCACACAGACGCCCCCACCATGGCCTACCCCAAAAGATTTTCCCTTCCTCACAAGCACGTGCGCCAGGTCAGGGCAGAATCTCTGGGTCCCTTCCGCTGGAGGATTTCCCAGGTGTCCCAGCTGGGCCCGGCCCAGGCACGCCTCCCTGCGACACCAAAGATGAGGGATTTTGTAAACTCTGCTTCTTCTCAGCTAAAAGGTTTTGCCAAGAAAGCGTACCCTGATTGCGTGCTGCCTATTGTTGAGAGCACGTGTTCTCATGCCCCTTGGACACTGCTGCCACCACTGACGTCATCGTTAAAGTCCTTATTTCTGTCTCAACCCCACCGCCCACACCCTTACCCTACAGGGACACGATCAGCCAAGAAAGCCTTGGCAAGACTTACACTAGTTCCTGTAATTTACAGGTTGGAAACATCACGGGCAGAGTTAAAACCAATGATCCGTGATTTTGTAGGTAATTTACATTCAGATCCACATGTTTTAGGGTTTGGCTGAGCATAAGGGCTCCCCCAGCGGAGCTCCAACAAGTTTTCGTGAGACGACAGAAGACTAATCTGCACGGAATCACACAGAAAAAAGCAGAGTCAACACCATAGCTTAACCGCCTGAAAGAGGATCGTACGTGACCGCCATCCAAACTCTGCACATGTCTAGGCTGCCTGCCGCAGTGCCGAGTCTCCGTCCACGACTTCCTTACGGAAGAGGAAATACACGGTACCTGAAATAGTGCAGGGATGAGATACGGACTAGAGCACATGGAACAGAGTGTGAGAAAAACCAAGCTTCCATTTCCACTCACTGGATCCTGACAGCAAGGATGGTTCAACGTACGCAAATCAACCAACAGGCCACATCCCATCAATAGAGAAGAGACCACTTCCACAACCTGGTTTCCTCGTTGTCTGGCTAAATTTAATCCTAACACTTTCAGTGTTAAAATTCTGTCACTCTAGAGGAGTTGCTTTGCTGATTACAGTGTAGGAACTGTTGAAAAATTTTAAACCGGAAGTAATGACACGTTCTGATGCCCTTCGGTTCTGGATTTGCAGACCCATTTTGTGTATCCACAGTTTCAGTAAGTTCTGTTGCCAGCATTCAAAAGCTTGTACATTTCTAATCTGGATTTCTAGCCTCTGCTTCTGTCTTCAAGCTGGAAAGCAGCACACTGGGTCTGCGGTTACACGTGGGGAAGGGCACGTTAGAGCAGGGTTGGCAAAACCCAGCCAGAGGACCAAACCCAGCTGTGTGCCTGTGTTTCTACAGCTGGGAGCTGAGAGTGGCTTATGCTTTCAGGTGGTCACAAAAAATCGAAAGAGGAATGATGTTTCATGACACGTGGAAGTTAGATGAAATTCCCATCGTGACACTCAGTTTCACAGACACAGAGCCACACCTGCTCCTTTACACACGGTCTGTTTTCTCGCGACAACAGCGTTGACTGTGCTGGAGACCAGACTGTATTCTCGCTACAGCAGGGCTAACCCGTGGCTACAGAGACCGAGACTGCACAGCCCACAAAGCCTAAACTATTTACTGTCTTGTACAGAAAAGCTTCGCCAGACCCTAGGCTATGGTGTTGGCACGCACTAGCCGGTCTGCGACAAGTTCTCGCTCACGTTTGTCACGCACTCATTCATTTTACCCGCCTGTTCCCTGAAGGCCTTGCCTTTCCCATCGTGTGAATCTGAAGAAATCCAAGTTACTACCAAGTTCACTACTGTCGCTGTTTTTAGGCATTTTTTTTTACTTTTCTACTCACAGTTTTGATCAGACTGGAAGATCAGGATTTGTGTGTCTTTCAGTTATTTTAAATACAGCAACACAGTTTTGTAACATCTTATGAAACTATTAACACTTGAGCTGTTCTGAACACTGAACTGAATGGCCCTAGAAGACTTAACAGACATTTACCCCATTGCTAACATTTCCACTAGCAACATGTAATATTCACTTGTGTTGCAATCCGTATTTCTCAAGTTCTTCCACTTGTTTATTTCATTAGGAAATTTCCCTAATGACGGACTATCTTGCAAGGTTTAAATCATTGTGAACACGACAGAATACTTCAAATATGTAAAATCAGGCAACACTATAACGAGTACCATGTATCCATCATCAAGTCTTCACAATTATAAACTCACGGACTTGTTTTTCTGTACCTCACATGCTTCTCCCCAGCTCTATTTGGAAACGAATATTGGACATCACGTTTTTTCATTTTTCAATATTTCTGAATTTCTCTAAATGGTATGGTAGTTTTAATGTAATAATTTTCTCACACCGAAATGGTTGTTAATACAGGTTTGATAATGTAAGTTTTGTGGGGCACTGACTTTGTATGAGACATCAAATGTCTGCTTTCACCTGTGTTCACTGGGTTCTACATACAGATTATCAATTTTTTGTTTCCTGATTTGATGTCTCAAAATGGTATCATGTTGGTCTATTAATTGGGCTTTCTTTGATATCAGTGAAATGGACTATGTTCTCATTGTCATAGTAATTTGCATTTACTAATTATCTATAAAAGGAAAAGATAAAGAAATTTGCTGTTGTCTTTGTAAAGGTTGTTCTGAAAATACCACCAATAACCCCCCCATTGGAATATTATTTCCCAGATATCAGATTTGGTCAAGACCATAAACTTGATCTTTTGCAGACATTTTCTTTATGCTAATGTTACTTACTGCAGTGCTCCCAGGCTTAAGAATTCCTTTTTCACATTAAAAAAAACCTACAAAAGTAGAAAAAAAAAACACCCTGGACTATTAAATACACATGTGAACTATAAACAGCATGCCAGCAACCTTCTAGGGTGATGAAAACTTTCTCAAATTAGATTGTGGTGATTCCTGTGCAACTCTGAGTATGCTAAAAATCACTGAATGCACACTTTAAATGGATGAATTTTATGATATATTATTTCTCAAATCTATCCAAAAAATCCAATAGGAAACAAATAAAAAAGATGTAGATATGAGATCAAATTTTACCTACTTGTCATAAAAACCATCTATGAAAAGCCCACAGCCAATATCATTCTCAATGGGGAAAAGCTAAGAGCCTTTCCCTTAAGACCAGGGACACGACAAGGATGCCCACTCTCGCCACTATTGTTCAACATAGTACGAGAAGTCCTTGCAACAGCAATCAGACAACAACAACAACAAAAAATAAAATGTATTCAAATTGGCAAAGAAGAACTCAAACTCTCTCTTCACAGATGACATGATACGTTATGTGGAAAACCCAAAAGACTCCACCCCCAAATTATTAGAACTCATACAGCAATTCAGTAATGTGGCAGGATTCAAAAATCAATGTACAGAAATCAGTTGCATTTCTATACACAAACAAGGAGACTGAAGAAAGAGAAATCAGGGAATCGATTCCATTTACAATAGCACCAAAAATCATATGATATCTCGGAATTAACCAGAGGGGTAAAGGATCTATATTCTAGAAACTACAGATCGCTCCTGAAAGACATTGAAGAAGATACAAAAAGATGGAAAAACTTTCCATGCTCATGGATCAGAAGAATAAGCATAGTTAAGATGTCTATGCTACCCAGAGTAATTTGTACTTTCAACACCAACTCGATTAAAATACCAATGCCATTTCTCAAAGTGCTGGAATAAGCGATCCTAAAATTCATGTGGAACCAGAAAAGACCCTGAATCGCCAAGGAAATGTTGAAAAAGAAAAACAAAGCTGGGAGCATCACAATGCGGATTTCAAGCTGTACTACAAAGCTGTGATCACAAAGACAGCATGGTACTGGCACAAAAACAGACACATAGACCAATGGAACAGAATAGAGAACCCAGAAATGGACCCTCAACTTTATGGTCAACTAATTTTTAAAAAAATTGTTATTATGTTATGTTAGTCACCATACACTACATCATTAGTTTTTGATGTAGGGTTCCATGATTCATTGTTTGCGTATAACACCCAGTGCTCCATGCAATACATGCTCTCCTTACTACCCATCACTGGGCTAGCCCATCCCCCACCCCCCCATCCCTCTGAAGCCCTCAGTTTGTTTCCCAGAGTCCATAGTCTCTTGTGGTTCATTCCCCCTTCTGTCAACTAATCTTTGACAAAGCAGAAAAAAATCCAATGGAAAAAAGACAGTCTCTTCAATAAACGGTGCTGGGAAAATCAGACAGCAATACACAGAAGAATGAAACTTGACCACTCTCTCACACCATACACAAAGATAAACTCCAAACGGATGAAAGACCTCGATGTGAGACAGGAATCCATCAAAATCCTAGAGGACAGCATGGGCAGCAACCGTTACGACATCGGCCACAGCAACTCTTTCATGACACATCTCCAAAGGCAAGGGAAACAAAAGCAAAAGTGAACTTTTGGGACTTCATCAAGATAAAAAGCTTCTGCACAGCCAAGGAAACAGTCAACAAAACAAAGAGGCAACCCACGGAATGGGAGAAGATATTTGCAAATGACTCTACAGATAAAGGGCTGGTATCCAAGATCTACAAAGAACTTCTCAAACTCAACACCCAAAAAACAAACAAATAATCAATTCAAAGAATGGGCAGAAGATATGAACAGACACTTTTCCAATGAAGACATATGAATGGCTAACAGACACATGAAAAAATTTTCAAAATCATTAGCCACCAGGGAAATTCAAATCAAAACCACATTGAGATACCACCTTGCTCCAGTTAGAATGGCAAAAAATAACAAGGCAGGAAACAACAAATGTTGGAGAGGATGTGGAGAAAGGGGTCCCTCTTACACTGCTGTGGGAATGCAAGTTGGTGCAGCCACTTTGGAAAACAGTGTGGAGGTCCCTCAAAAAGTTAAAAATAGAGCTACCCTATGATCCAGCAATTGCACTCCTGGGTATTTACCCCAAGGATATCGATATAGCGAAAAGAAGGGCCATATGCACCCTAATGTTCATAGCAGCACTGTCCACAATAGCCAAACTGTGGAAGGAGCTGAGATGCCCTTCAACAGACGAATGGATAAAGAAGATTTGGTCCATATATACAATGGAATATTCCTCAGCCATCAGAAAGGATGATTACCCACCATTTGCATCGATATAGATGAGACTGGACGGGATTACGCTAAGTGAAATAAGTCAAGCAGAGAAAGACAATTATCATATGGTTTCACTTATATGTGGAACATAAGGAATAGCAGGGAGGACATTAGGAGAAGGAAGGGAAAGATGAAGAGGGGGAAACAGAGGGGGTGATGAACCATGGGAGACTATGGACTCCAGGAAACAAACTGAGGGCTTCAGAGGAGAGGGGTTGGGGGATGGGATAGGCCGGTGATGGGTAGTAAGGAGGGCACGTATTGCATGGAGCACTGGGTGTTATACGCAAGTAATGAATCATGGAACATTGCATCAAAAACTAGGGATGTACTGTATGGTGACTAACAATATAATAAAAATTTTTTATAAAATAAAGAGTTTAGTTCTAGTTGTCATGTGTTGAAATCTAGTGAGTTCTAAAAAAATAAAAGCTAGTCTTCAATCATATATTGAGCTACTCATGCTGTTTTGTTTTCTGACTATTCCTGCCAATCTCCACCTTTTTGTAGTTTTATCCCTTACGCTTGCTACGTATCTCCATCTTTTGCCATAGCTCAACCATCTGAAATATTCTGTTTTTCTAGCAACTGCTCCAGAATGGAGAAAAAGATCTGATATAATTGGAACAAATGAGAAAAACACAAGACAAAGTCACTGTCTGCCATCTTGAAAGACTGGAAAACATAGGTAACAAACCTCCTTTTCTGGGCTTTCTTCCTTGTGTTCTCAGTAACATCACATCCGACATGACACCTGGCACAGTCGCTTACTGTTAAAGTAATTAGAAGTTCCTTGCTCTTATCGAGTCAGTTGCTATGGCCCAGGTGAGTCTGGAACTTCCACACTTAACTGAAAACCGTAAGGTTCAGAGTGCTGTGACCTCATTCCCCCGACCGTGAAGTGCAAGTTGAAAAGCTCTACAGAGAATTGGGCCAACGCCGCGGTGCAACAGTTGTCCACCCAGAATCACGCCCAGCTGTGTCTGACCCCAAATACATGCCGTCAGCTACTAGGCTGTGCTGTGCTTTCCCTTCAGGTGTGTTCTGACCACGTACTCAAGTCAGAAGTGGTACGTGATAGGCTTGTCTAAACTGACTTGCACCCGTGACTCAAGAGAACAATCTGGACGGAGCAAAGCATCACACGGTATTTGCATCCCACCAGTATTCAGCAGGTTCTTAACTAAGGTCACTTTTTCAGTTTCTTGCTGCTAAGGAGGAGGGAGGCGATTCCCTCACGTGCACCAGCTCGCAGCTTCCATCCCGTCAGACTGAAAGAGGAGTTCATGCAAAGTGAGGGTGCCCGGGTTTTCAAGCCCCCCCTCCTCTGGGTAAAACTAGCCCCAACCAAGTCAGAACAACTACTTCAAACAGGCAATAAATGGATCCCCTGCTTCTACTCTTGCCCTCCACCCGTTCTCAAAGTTCACATCTGGGTACATTTGAAGATTCGAGAAGGGTTGTGAGTGGATCCACCCTCCACAGCACCCAGTACTGTGAGTCAGAGATCTGAGTCAGGCCTCAAGCAACCCCCCTGATCAAGACCACTGAGCTTGCCATCGCCTTTACAATGACTTCCGGTTCCCCCTACAGCCTATGGTGTCCTCCATGATCTGGCTCTTGACCACCAACTTTGTCTAACTCCCCACTCATGGCTCCCTCTACGCCACCCTCCCTGCTCTCCTCATTCTTCCTCAACTCCTCCAAGCACATTCCTGCTGTAGCACCTCTGCTCTTGCCGCCATCTCTGCTTAACGTGTTTTTCCAGATATCCGCATGGTTATCTACCTCACTTCATTCAGCCTGGCTCTTACAGGGCACTTCTCCAATGAGGACTTCGCTGACCGTTGTACATTCAACCAACAACTATTGTCTACCGTACTCCAGGCGCTGTGCTAGGTTCCTAGGATACAGCAAAACCCAAAAGAAACAGGATGGATTCCAGTGGGTAGAAATAAATGGCCAAGGAACACGGCAGGGATGTCCACTCCCACCACTGTTGTTCAACATCATATTAGAAGTCCTAGCTTCTGCAATCAGACAACAAAAATAAATAAAAGATGTGCGAATCAACAAACAAGTCAAACTCTCACTCTTTGCAGATGACATGATACTTTATGGGGAAGACCCTAAAGACTCACCCCAAAACTGCTGGAACTCATACAGCAATTCAGCAACGTGGCAGGATATGAAATCAATGCACAGAAATCAGTTGCATTTCTATATACCAACAATGAGATGGAAGAAAGAGAAATTAAGGAGTCGATCTCATTTACAATTGCACCCAAACCATAAGATACCTAGGAATAGACCTAAACAAAGAGGTAAAGGATCTGTACTCTAAAAACTACAGAACACTTATGAAAGAAATGGAGGAAGATACAAAGAAATAGAAAAACATCCCACGCTCAGGGGTTGGAAGAATAAATATTGTTAAAATGTCTGTGCTGCCCAGAGCAATCAACACATTCAATGAAATCCCTATCAAAATACCATCGACATTTTTCACAGAGTTGGAACAAACAATCCTAAAATTTGTATGGAACCAGAAAAGACCCCGAATAGCCAGAGGAATGTTGAAAAAGAAAACCAAGCTGGTGGCAACACAATTCTGGACTTCAAGCTCTATTACAAAGCTGTCATCATCAAGACAGTATGGCACTGGCCCAAAGACAGACACATAGATCAATGGAACAGAATAGACAACTCAGAAATGGAACTTCAACTCTATGGTCAACTAATCTTCGACAAGTCAGGAAAATCCAATGGAAAAAGGACAGTCTCGTCAACAAATGGTGTTGGGAAAATTGAACAGCCACATTTAGAAGAATGGAACTGGACCATTTTCTCACACCATACACAAAGATAAACTCAAAATGGATGAAAGACCTAAATGTGAGACAGGAATCCATCAAAATCCTAGAGGAGAACACAGGCAGCAACCTCTGTGACCTTGGCCACAGCAACTTCCTGCTAGACACATCTCCAAAGGCAAGGGAAACAGGCAAAAATGAACTACTGGGATTTCATCAAGATAAGAACTTCTGCACAGCAAGGGAAACAGTCAACAAAACTAAAAGGCAGCCTACGGACTGGGAGAGGATCTTTACAAATGACATTACAGATAAAGGGCTGGTATCCAAGATCTATAAAGAATTTCTCAGATTCAATGCCCTCAAAAAATAATCCAGTCAAGAAACAGGCAGAAGACATGAACCGACATTTCTCCAAAGACAACCTAACAAATGGCCAACAGACACATGAAAAAATGCTCCACATCACTTGGCGTCAGGGAAATACAAATCGAAATCACAATGAGATACCACCTCACAGCCGTCAGAATGGCTAATTAACAAGTCAGGAAACAACAGATGTTGGCGAGCATGTGGAGAAAGGGGATCCCTCTTACACTGTTGGTGGGAGTGCAAGCTGGTGCAGCCACTCTGGAAAACAGTGTGGAGATTCCTTAAGAAGCTAAAAATAGGGCTATCCTATGAGCCAGCAATTACACTATTAGGTATTTACCCCAAAGATTCAGATGTAGTGAAGGGGCACCTGCACCCCAATGTTCATAGCAGCAATGTCCACAGTAGCCCAACTGTGGGGAGAGGAGATGTCCCTCGATGGGTGAATGGATAAAGACGTGGTTTACGTATACAGTAGAGTATTACTCCGCCACCGGAAAGGATGAATACTTACCATCTGCATCCACATGGATGGAAATGGAGGGTATTATGCGGAGCCAAATAAATCAATCAGAGAAAGACAATTATGTGGTTTCACTCACATGTGGAATGTAAGAAACACTGCAGAGGATGATAGGGAAAGGGAGGGAGAATTGAATGGGAAAAAAATCAGAGAGGGAGACAAACCATGAGAGACTCTGGGAACCCAACAGGGTGCTGGAGGGGCCGTGGGTGGGGAGCTGGGATAACTGCGTGATGGGCATTGGGGAGGGCACATGACGTGATGAGCACTGGGTGTTACATGCAGCTGATGATTACTGAGCTCTACATCTGAAACTAATCATGTTCTAGGTGTTGGCTAATTTAAATTAAAAAAACAATGACCAAACGTGTAACGTTTCTAGTAGATGGTCAGTCCTATACAAACACTAAAAAAAAAAAAAAAAAAAAAAAAATCAATTGACCATAAGAACAAACAAATATGTAAATATTGAAATTTTTTTAAAAAGTCAATCGGGGTGAACTACAGAGAAAGGGGAGGAGACATTCTAGCTGTACATGGAGTGGTCGGAGGAGAAGTACCAATAAGGTGGCGTTCAGCAGCCGTTTGAGCGATGGCGCACTCAACCTCCAGGGGAAGAGAAGTTGTGGTACCAGAATTAACTGAAAGGCTCTGAGGCAGGAGTAGGCCTGGTGGTTCGAAGTCCTGCAACAAGTGCAGTAGGTAAACAGGAGAGGAGTGGAAGACAGGGGACAGGGTTAACCAGGGCCACCCATGGTGAAAAGACGCATTTTGTTTTGAATGAGACTGGACGCCATTGAAGGTTGGGGGTCAGATGGCAGAAGAGTGGCACGATGGGACTTAAATTGAAAACTGAAGTTGCCCTTCTACTCTCTCTTCCACGTAGCAGGCAAAGGTGGGGACAGGGAGAACCTGTAGGAGGGTACTGGAAGAGTTCAGAGGAGCGATGCTAGGGACTTGGTCTTCCATGCAGAGCAGCAAAGGGAGCAGGACGTGGCCAGACGGATGCATCATGATTGCAGCCCTAAATACCGTGTCCACACCAAGACACATTGGATTTGCAATGCCTATACCAAAATAGAGACATCGAGAAGTTGGTTTGGTAGGGGTCTCAGAGCAGGAGGCATGTGTGCTTGTAAACCCACATCTGGGAGTCTTCAGCCTACAAACCTACTTAATGCCACGGAACGGATGAGAACCCACACAATGAGTGGACAGAGAATAAGTTTAGGAGGACTTTGAAACATTCTAATGTATATAAATCCATATTTTAAAAGATTTTATTTATTAGAGAGAGAAAGAGAGAGACAGAGAGAAAGCACAAGCAGAGGGAGTGACAGGCAGAGCATGAAGCAAACTCCCCACTGAGCAGGGAGCCCGATGCAGGACTCGATTCCAGAACCCTGGGATCATGACCTGAGCTGAAGGCAGACGCTTAACCAACTGAGCCACCCAGGCGTCCATAAATCAACATTTTTAATTGTAGATCTTATATGGCCAAAAAATCAAGCGTCTACGATGAAAATTTAGTACCACTCTCTGACAAATAAAAAAAAGGGGGGGGAGGGGCCGGGGTGGTTCAGTCAGTTAAGCGTCTGCCTTTGGCTCAGGTCCATGATCCCAGGGTCCTGGGATTGAGTCCCTCATCGAGCTCCCTGCCCAGTAGGGAGTCTGCTTCTTGCTCTTCTGTCACTCCCCCTGCTTGTGCTCTGACAAAATCTTAAAGAAAATTTAGTACCAGAGTAGAGATGTTCATTTAAAAGAAAGATTTTATTTATTTGTCAGAGAGAAAGAGAGAGAGAGAAAGCCCAAGCACGGGAAGTGGCCGGCAGAAGCAGAGGGAGAAGCAGACTCCCCGCTGAGCAGGGAGCTCGATGAGGGGCTCAATCCCAGGACCCTGGGATCATGACCTGAGCTGAAGAATCTAGACGCTTAACCAACTGAGCCACCCAGGCACCCCAGAGTAGAGATGTTCTATAAATGTAAAATACATTCTGGATTCTGAAGACTTAGTACCCTTCAAAAAGAAGGTAAAATATCATTAAAGTTTTTACCATTATTTTTCATTGAAGCATAGTTGATATACAGTGAGTGTTATGTTTCAGGCGTACGACATAGTGATTCAACAAGTCTATGGATTATGCTGTGCTTACTACAAGTATAGCTGCCATCTGTTACCAGACAATGCTATTCCAAGATCACGGGCCATATACTCTTTCATCCCTGTGACTCATTCATTCCATAACTGGGAGCCTGTCTCTCCCACTCCCCTTCACCCCCTTCTGCTCATCTTGCCACCCACCTCCCCTCTCTGGAAACCACACCAGTCTGTTCTCTGCAATTATGGGTCTGTTTCTGTTGTTTTTTTTTTTTTTAAAGATTTTATTTATTTATTTGACAGAGAGAGAGACAGCCAGCGAGAGAGGGAACACAAGCAGGGGGGAGTGGGAGAGGAAGAAGCAGGCTCCCAGCAGAGGAGCCTGATGTGGGGCTCAATCCTGTAACGCCAGAATCACGCCCTGAGCCGAAGGCAGACGCTTAACCGCTGTGCCACCCAGGCGCCCCTGTTTCTGTTTTTTGATACCAATTATGTATTGATATAATTTGATATGTTAAGATATACTACCGAAATTAATTTTGCCCGTTTTGTTAACCTTTTTAATGTGGCATCTCAAAGATTTAAAATTACCTTGTAGCTCTATTAGGCAGGCTCTAAGGTTAGATCCGGATGGTCTATGCCCAAGAATGGGCAGGGATGAAATGATTAGAGAAATAGGGGTCAAACATGAGAAGCCAAGTTCTAGAAAAGATCATCCACATAGGAATTGAAGTCATTCAAAATGACAGGGACAGTGTTGGGAGAAGATATTTGCTAATGACTCTACAGATAAAAGACTGGTATCCAAGATCTATAAGGAACTTATCAAATTCAACACCCAAAAAACAAATAATCAAATCAAAAAATGGGCAGAAGATATGAACAGACACTTTTCCAATGAAGACATACGAATGGCTAACAGACACATGAAAAATGTTCAACATCATTAGCCATCAGGGAAATTCAAATCAAAGCCACAATGAGCTACCACCTTACACCAGTCAGAATGGCAAAAATTAAGAAAACAGGAAACAACAAATGTTGGAGAGGATGTGGAGAAAGGGGATCCCTCCTACACTGTCGGTGGGAATGCAAACTGGTGCAGCCGCTCTGGAAAACAGCGTGAAGGTTCCTCAGAAAGTTAACAATAGATCCAGCAACTGCACTGCTGGGTATTTACCCCAAAGAACACAAAACTACAGATTCAAACGGGGATCATGTACCCCCATGTTTATAGCAGCATTATCTGCAATAGCCAAACTATGGAAAGAGCCCAAATGTCCACAGACTGATGAATGGATGGAGAGGACGGGGTGTAGATACACAATGGAATACTACTCAGCTATAAGAAAGAATGAAATCTTGCCATTTCCCGGAATGTGGTTGGAGCTAAAGCGTATAATACTAGGTGAAATAAGCCAGTCAGAGAAAGACAATTATCGTATGATCTCACTCCCACGTGGAATTTAAGAAACAAAACAAATGAGCCAAGGCGCAAAAAAGAGAGAGGCAAAGCAAGAAACAGACTTTTAATGATAGAGAACTGCTGGTTACCAGAGAGGAGGGGGTGGAGGGACGGATGAAACAGGTGATGGGGACTAAGGAGGGCACCTGTCAGGAGGAGCACAGGGTGGGCTACGCAAGTATTAAATGACTATATCACACACCTGAAACTAATTACACTGTATGTTAACTGGAATTAAAAACTTTAAATTCCATTACCAACTTACAGTACATCATTAGTTTCTGGTGTCGTGTTAGATAAATTATCAGTCGCATATAATACCCAGTGCTCATCATAAAATATAATTTTTTAAAAAGAAATTCCCTGAACAGAAACCACTTAAACCACATTAGCAAAACTAAATCCACCTTATTTCAAGAACATAAGTGAAACTTCGGTTCTTTCTTAGACATGTCTCTGCACAGACGGTGACTGCACGCGCGGTGAGCACCGAGTGACACAACTGTTGAGTATCGCACACCTGACACTAATACAACAGTGCGTGTTAATTACGTATCAAGAAAAAAATGCAAAAAATTCAGCCGTCTTCCTAAAAATGTGTGAGGTGATCACTCTGAAACCACCCCGTCGTCCGCACACCCCCCCGTAGTCACCAACCGGTGTGAAGACAAACCCCGTCTTAGTTGTCACTTTCCAGGCCATCCTGGGAGGTCACGCGCCGAGCGTCACAGCAGCTCGCACACCATTCTGAAATGCACGATAAGCTCTCACGAAAAACCGTTGTACTGATCTGGTGCTTTTAGTTTTGCTGTTTCCGAGGGGGTTTTGGTTTTTGTTCTTACAGTGCCAAAGCCCAGAAACACCCGCACTTGTTAAACAAGAAACACTGGAAGGTGCACGCAGGAACCCACGCCTTCTCACGGTTCCCCCGCACGACCGACACGCAGCCAAAGCCGAGGGCCAGCGCCTTCTCACCCCGCCCAGCGTCCCCGGGAGGGGAGGGGCCGCGCTCACCCTGAACACCCGGAATCTAACCGCGCATGCGCCGACGGGACCGCGTCCGCGGCAAGGCCACAAGCACGAGCTTCCGCTTCAGAAAGACGGCGTGAAAAAATTAAGAAAACCGGAGCATTTCAGTAACAACGTCAACAACAGGATTTTAAAATCGAAAGAAGCGAATTGGCAAGAACGGTGACTCACCAGCCCTGACACCAAGTCTGCAAGCCTCCTGGACCCCTTCCCCAAGCAAACAAACCCGGAAGCGGGACGGGAAAGTCCCGCCCACCAGGGAGGGGCCAGCTGTCGCTCCCTTTCATTGACCGAGGTAGGCTCTGGATGCCCGGGTTCCCTACCGAAGGGAAACGCTGCTCACCTGGGCTTGGGGGCCTCAGCTGTTTTTCTCCACGTAGACTTTCCTTCTCGGCTCTGCTGGTTACAAGCCGGTCCAGACCCAACTTGGGGTGTCGGAGCTCTTGGGGTATCTGGCCGAGAACCCCAAAAAACAATTGATTGGGGCAGTGCCAGAGGAAAAGAACTTCTCCTCCTGAGGCAAGGGAAATAAAAACACAATTAAACCACTGGGGCGACATCAAAAGAAAAAGGTTTTGCGCAGCAGGACACCATCAACAACAAAAAAAGACAACCTACTGAATGGAAGACGATATTTGCAAATGATATAGCTAGTAAGAGGTTAATATCCAAAATATATAAAAACCTTACACAACTCAACACCAAAACACCCCCAAATGATCTGACTAAATGGGCAGAAGACAGGAACAGACATTTGTCCAAGGAAGAGACACAGATGGCCAACAGACACATGAAAAGATGCTCGACATCACTCATCATCAGGGAAACGCACGTCAAAACCACAACGAGATGTCACCCCACACGGTCAGAATGACTAGAATCACAAAGACAAGAAGTATCAAGTGTGGCCCGGATGTGGAGAGAGAGAAATCTCCATGCACTGTGGGTGGGGACGCAAGCTGGTGCAGCCACCGTGGAAAACAGTGTGGAGGTCCCTCAGAAAACTAGAACTAGAATTACCACATGATCCAGTCACTCCTCTCTTTGGGTATTTACCCAGAGACGCAGAAAGACCAATCTGAACAGATACGTGCACCCCTATGTTTATTGCATTATTGTTGTTGTTGTTGTTGTTGGAATAGCCCAGATATGGAAGCAACCCAAGTGCCCACGGAGAGATGAATGGGGAAAGAAGATGTATGTACACACAGACACACAGACACAGACATACACAGACACACACACACAGTGGACTATTACTTGGCCATAAACAGAGGATGAGATCTTGCTGTTGGCAACAACACAGATGGATCTAGAGGGTGTAATGCTAAGTAAAATAAGTCGGAGAAAGACAAATACCATATGTTTCACTCATGTGGAATTTAAGAAACAAAACAAATGAACAAAGCAAAGAAAGAAAGAAAGAAAGAAAAAGAAAAAGAGAGACAAACCAAAAAACAGACTCTTAAATGTAGAGAAGTAATGGTTGCCAGAGGGGAGTGGGTGGGGGGAATGGGTAAAAGAGGTGAAGGGGATAAGAACACACGTATCACAATGAGCACTGAGTAACTGCTGACTCACTATATTATACACCTGAAACTAATGTAACACTGTAGTCTACCTGAATTTAGAAAATAGTAATTGAAAATTAAGAATGTCCTGTGCAAAATGGCAAGAAAAATATAAAGTAGCTAGAAAGAAATCTAATAAAAGATTATAAGCCTTATTGGACAAAGTATGAATATTTATTGATAGACATATACAAATGAAAGAAATGAATTGTGCTAAGTTCTTGTACAGGAATGATCATTACTATAAAGATGTCCCTACTCTCCATATACATCTCTATATTCAGTACACTGCTAATGAAATCCCAACAAAATTTTTATTTCAAAATATAATCCTAAAGTGTATGAGGGAGACAGAGGACCTTAGTGTAAACCAGCTACTCCCACAGCACAGCGCAGGGTGGGGAGGGGGTGTTGGCTGAACGGGACCTACCTTACACAGATTTCATTTGAAAGCTCTAGTATTTTCCCTTCCCTTCCCCTATGTTCATCTGTTCTGTTTCTTAAATTCCACATGAGTGAAATCATATGGTATCTGCATTCCTCTGACTTATTTTGCTTAGCACAATACTCTCTAGTTCCATCCTCATCTTGCAACAACAAGAGTTCACTCTCTTTGACGGCTGAGTACTATTCCGTGGCATATATACGCACCACATCTTTATCCAGTCGTCTGTGGGAGGCAAAACATAAGAGGGCTGAACTCTAGGAAACAGACTGAGGGTTGCTGGAGGGGAGGCGGGTGGGAGCGGGGGTACCTGGGTGATCGGCACTAAGGGGGCACTGGATGGAATGAGCACTGGGTGTTAAATGCAAATGATGAATCGATAAATTCTACCTCTGAAATTAATAATGTATGTTAACTAAATTGAATTTAAATAAAGAATTTTTATTTTTTTTTATTTTTTATTTTTTATTTTTTTTTAAAGATTTTATTCATCTATCCGACAGAGATAGAAACAGCCAGCGAGAGAGGGAACACAAGCAGGGGGAGTGGGAGAGGAAGAAGCAGGCCCACAGCGGAGGAGCCTGACGTGGGGCTCGATCCTGCAATGCGGGAATCACGCCCTGAGCCGAAGGCAGACGCCCAACCGCTGTGCCACCCAGGCGCCCCTAAATAAAGAATTTTTAAAAAGCTATAGTAATTAAGACTTATTGTCCACATGGATGGACAAATGAATCAATGTAACAAAAGACAGCCCAGAAGCAAAGTCAATCAATATAAAAATTTGCTTCCTAACAGATTGCTGTGCTGTGGGGAAGGCAAACTATTTATTAAATGGAGCCAGTACTTATTCAGTGCAAATTGAAAAAAATAATAAACCCCTTCTCCCTATCCCGGAGAAAAGCAATTCCAAGTGGATGAATACTTCTGTGTGAAAAGCAAAACCACCATATTTTAAAAGACAATACAAGACATCTGTATGATTTGGGAAGGGAGTGATTTATTTTAATTTTCACTTTTCTTATTATGTTATGTTAGTCACCATACAGTTCATTAGTTTTTGATGTAGTGTTCCATGATTCACTATTTGCATATAATACCCAGTGCTATGGACTCTGGGAAACAAACTGAGGGCTTCAGAGGGGAGGGGGCGGGGGATGGGTCGGCCCCGTGATGGGTATTAAGGACAGTGTGTATTGCAATGAGCACTGGCAGTGATTTATTTTTAAACAAGACTCCAAATTTACCCATCATAAAGTAAACCTGCCTAAGTTTGATTTCATTAAAAGTAAAAACTGTTTGGCGAATGACCCTATGGAAAAGAAAGAAATGTACAAACCACAAACTGGGAGAAGATGTAATTCTCCTACCTTACTGGCCAAGCAGCATGATCAGAATACATAAGGCACTTCTACCTGCAAATAAAAACAAAAAATAACCAATAGAAATAGAAGCAACACAATAAAAAAAAAAACCAAACGTATTTCACAAAACAGGCAACAAATGACCCACGAACATGAGAAAACGGAATTTTGTCAATAATCTTGCAAAGGCAAGGGGACCAAGAGCGAGACAGTGTTGGCTTATTAGCAATCATGCAAAAGCAAGGGGGCCAACAGTGAAACAGTGTTGCCTTCTTAGCAATCACGCAAAGGCAATGGGAACAATAGTGATACATTCAATACTTGGCAAGTATGTTAAAAACGCAGATGTCATCAGTGGTGAGCAGTGATGTGCAGCCATGGGGATATTCACCTATTCCTGATGGTAATCTAATTCGATCAGAACACTTGAAAATAAGCATAGGGAGTAATCTGGGCATCCTCCATGACCCAGAAATTCCCACTCTTAAATAATTAAACATTCTGGCACATGTGAACAAGGGGATTGATCAAGATTTTTCAAAACAGCATTGATCTTCTTAGTAAGAACTGAGAAACAAAAACTATCACTGATAGGATGGATAAACTGTGATATATTCATGCACTCAGATACTTTAAGGCAATAAAAAAAAATAAATGAACCACAACTAAAACAAACTTAACGTTGACAAATCTGAGGAACATAACGGCAAGCGAAAGAAGGAAGTCCTAGAAGGGTATATGTGCTCTAATTCCAAAGCAGGCAAACTACATGTACCTCTTTGGGGAACATCTGTGAGAGGGGGAAAGAAAAAAAAAAGAAGGTTGAACGGAAGAACTGGCAACAAATTTATTTCAGTTGGCAACTACCGAGGGTGAAAGAGCATGCAATTGGGGCTGGGCAGGCGGAACCTGCAAAGGTCCTTATAATGTCTATTTCTTTTTTTTAAGATTTTATTAATTTTTTGAGAGAGAGTGAGTAGGAGGGAGAGGGAGACAGAATCTGAAGCAAGCTCCAGGCTGACCTCAGAGCCCGATGTGGGGCTCGATCCCATGACAGAGAGATCAGGACCTGAGCTGAAACAAAGAGTCTGACGCGTAACCGACTAAGTCACCCAGGTGCCCCATGATGTCTATTTCTCAGTCAAGGTTCTGGACCAGAGATATCTGTGTTCTGATTATGGTTATTCCTCAAGTTTTCCATTATGCTGTCTACACTTCTTTATATTTCATGCCCCCACCCCCACATAACAGTACTTAAGTCATAGGATTTTTTTTTTTTTAAGATTTTATTTATTTATTTGACAGAGAGAGAGAGACAGCCAGCGAGAGAGGGAACACAAGCAGGGGGAGTGGGAGAGGAAGAAGCAGGCTCACAGAGGAGGAGCCCGACGTGGGGCTCGATCCCATAACACCGGGATCACGCCCTGAGCCGAAGGCAGACGCTTAACCGCTGTGCCACCCAGGCGCCCCAAGTCATAGGATTCTTAAAAGGAGAAGCCCAAATTGTGATTAGGGAAAGGATAGTTTCCGGCATATTGAAGTTTCCAGTGAACTTCAGACGTGATTGTGATGAGTACAAGGAACCCCAGCGCAGAGCAGAAAACACGCTCAACGATGACATATGGGCCTCACACCTGAAAAACGTCACACCTATTCCACGTACGCATGACTATATTAGCCACGTGTCATCGGGTTCCTCTCGTGTGTGAGACATACGGTGACAGAAGGTGATCAGGACACTAACAGTCCTCAAGGAGCTTCGAATTTAGGAAGGAAATGACATTGCACAGTCATCCCTGCTGGCTCAGCCCACCTGGAGAGACGGAAGGAAGCTCCTTTCTGTCAGAAGCTCCGGGAATCCGACTCTGGAAAACAGTATGGAGGTCCCTTAAAAAGTTAAAAATGGAGCTACCCTATGACCCAGCCATTGCACTACTGGGTGTTTACCCCAAAGATACAGACGTAGTGAAGAGAAGGGCCATATGCACCCCAATGTTCATAGCAGCAATGTCCACAATAGCTAAATCGTGGAAGGAGCCGAGATGCCCTTCAACAGATGACTGGATTAAGAAGTTGAGGTCCATATATACAATGGAATATTCCTCAGCTATCAGAAAGAACGAGTTCTCAACATTTGCAGCAACATGGACGGCACTGGAGGAGATAATGCTAAGTGAAGTAAGCCAAGCAGAGAAAGACAACTATCATATGATTTCTCTCATCTATGGAACATAAGAACTAGGATGATCAGTAGGGGAAGAAAGGGATAAAGAAAGGGGGGGTAATCAGAAGGGGGAATGAAGCATGGGAGACTATGGACTCTGAGAAATAAACTGAGGGCTTCAGAGGGGAGGGGGGTGGGGGAATGGGGTAGACTGGTGATGGGTAGTAAGGAGGGCACGTATTGCATGGTGCAGTGGGTGTTATACGCAACTAATGCATCATCGAACTTTATATCGGAAACCGGGGATGTACTGTATGGTGCCTAACATAATATAATAAAAAATCATTAAAAAAAAAAGAAGCTCCAGGAATCCGAAGTCAGAACCACTCTGTAGGACACCAGGGGCAAAGAGCTGGACAAGCACCCAATGTAGGAAACAAATTTTTCAAAGCAATCTGTTTTACCTGTTTTCTGGTATGGTCATCAAAAGCCCTCGAGATCTTCCAATCCATGAGCGTGGGATGTTTTCCCATTTCTTTGTGGCTTCCTCAATTTCTTTCCTAAGTGTTCTGTAGTTTTCAGAGTATAGATCCTTTACCTCTTTGGTTAGGATGAACATAGGGGAAGGGAGGGAAGAATAAAAGAAGACGAAATCAGAGAGGGAGACAAACCACAAGAGACACTGAACTCTAGGCAACAGTGTTGCTGGATGGGATTGGGGGGATGGGGTAACTGGGCGACGGAAGGAGCACAGGGTGTTCTGTGCAACAGATGAGTCGCTGAACTCTACCTCTGCAACCAATGATACATTGTATGTTAGTCCATTGACTTAAAAAAAAAAAAAAAAAAGAAAGCGCTCTGAGCCAATGGGAAGGGAGTGATTCATTGGCCAACGGAATGGCTCCAGAACTTTTCCTTCCTAGCCCCAGCCGCTATTCAGTAGCTCAATCAGGAAGGCCTGGAGTGGTGAGGCAGCAGGGCTTGCTGTGTCTTTTTTTTTTTTTTTTTTAAGTTTATGTCTTGTGTTACTTTGTTTTCATTTTCTCCTCTTGTCCTGCTTCTTTTCTTGACCAACCAGAAGGAATTCCCTGTGTCCTCACTCCATGCTCCTGGCTTTAGATTCTTTGATACATTACATGTCAGTTACAAGACCATGGCAGTGATGATGTTGTTCAGTGTCCCTGGTTTCAGGCCTGCTCCATTCAAGCGCCAAGTGTCCAACGCTTGCTCCCTCTTGATGCACAGCCAGGCTATAGTCGCCCATCTCCGTGTCTTCCCACCATCTTCCCTCCATGCACGCCTGTGTCCAAATTTCCCCTCTTAGTAAGGACACCAGTCCCACTGGATTAATGGCTCACTCTACACCGGTGTGACTTCATTTTAACTAATTGCTTTGGCAATGGCCCGATTTCCTAATAAATTCACATTCTGAGGTGTGGGGGTTAAGATTTCAACATAAGGGGGAGCCTGGGTGGCTCAGTCGTTGAGTTGAGCGTCTGCCTTCGGCTCAGGTCATGATGCCAGCGTTCTGGGATTGAGCCCTACATCGGGCCCCCTGCTCAGCGGGGAAGACTGCTTCTCCCTCTCCCACTCCCCCTGTTTGTGTTCCCTCTCTCGATGCCTCTCTGTCAAATAAATAAAAAAAAAAAAAAAAAAAAAAAAAGATTTCAACATATGACCTGTGAGGGGTACACGATTCAACCACCCACACATCTACTATTATTGCACTGGAGACAGAAAGGGCTCTCTCTGCTGACCTGCCGCGGGCGGTACAGAGCGTGTGTACGTGCGTGCGTGCGTGCGTGCGTTTGGGCAGGTATTTAAAACAGGATTTGTGCCAAATCTGAATGCAGTCAATCCCCTCACTTTCAGAAGGTCTCTGCCCATGTTAAGATTTCAGCCTTTGGGGGCGCCTGGGTGGCTCAGTCGTTGGGCGTCTGCCTTCGGCTGGGGGAGTGATCCCAGCGTTCTGGGATTGAGCCCCACATCAGGGCCCACGTCAGGCTCCTCCGCTGGGAGCCTGCTTCTTCCTCTCCCACTCCCCCTGCTTGTGTTCCCTCTCTCGCTGGCTGTCTCTCTGTCAAATAAATAAATAAAATGTAGGGGCAGTGGGAGAGGAAGAAGCAGGCTCATAGCAGAGGAGCCTGATGTGGGGCTCGATCCCATAACGCCGGGATCACTCCCCCAGCCGAAGGCAGACGCTTAACCGCTGTGCCACCCAGGCGCCCCAATAAATAAAATCTTAAAATTTTTTTTTCAGCCTTTGGCAAGAGGCTGACCTTTTATCTTCCTAACACTGTCTTCCAGGCAAAAAAAGTGCAGCTAGTTGCTTTCTTCTTGGGGAAGGGCTCAGAGTCAAGTGACAGCAAGGGTCTTGCCCAGTGAAAGCGGCTCTTCAGGTCAGCGGTTCTCACCCTTGGGTGCATCAGAATCCACCGGAGGCTTTAACAGATAGCTATGCCTCACTCCGAATTTATTAGGAGTAGGGAGGACATCAGGGATTTGCATTTCCACAAATTCCTGGTGGTAGTGACTAAATTTGGAGAAACACTGCTTTAGAGTCTGTTCCTCTGGTGGTTTCAGGACTCAGATGTGTCTGTGACTCAAGATCTGACCAAAAGCAGGCTTTTTAACACCATTGGGCAAAAGCCCCCAGGGAAGAAGCCATTGAAGGTTCTTAAGAGCCTTTTTGTTCTTGTATTCTGTGTACTACTTAACAATTTACCCCGATTTTTAGATCTTTAGTGCTGTTAAGATTAAAGTTTTTAATGCTCCACATCGCTTGCCATCAGGAAAATACAAAACAAAACCACAATCAGATACCACCTCACGCCAGTCAGAATGGCTAAAATTAACAAAACAGGAAACAACAAATGTTGGAGAGGATGTGGAGAAAGGGGAACCCTCTTATACTGTTGGTGGGAATGCAAGTTGGTGCAGCCACTTTGGAAAACAGTGTGGAGGTCCCTCAAAAAGTTAAAAATTGAGCTACCCTATGATCCAGCCATTGCACTACTGGGTATTTACCCCAAAGATACAGACGTAGTGAAGAGAAGGGCCATATGCACCCCAATGTTCATAGCAGCATTGTCCACAATAGCTAAATCGTGGAAGGAGCCGAGATGCCCTTCAACAGATGACTGGATTAAGAAGATGTGGTCCATATATACAATGGAATATTACTCAGCTATCAGAAAGAACGAGTTCTCAACATTTGCTGCAACATGGACGGCACTGGAGGAGATTATGCTAAGTGAAATAAGTCAAGCAGAGAAAGACAACTATCATATGATTTCTCTCATCTATGGAACATAAGAACTAGGATGATCGGTAGGGGAAGAAAGGGATAAAGAAAGGGGGGGTAATCAGAAGGGGGAATGAAGCATGAGAGACTATGGACTCTGGGAAACAAACTGAGGGCTTCAGAGGGGAGGGGGGTGAGGGAATGGGATAGACCGGTGATGGGTAGTAAGGAGGGCACGTATTGCATGGTGCACTGGGTGTTATACGCAACTAATGAATCTTGGAACTTTACATCAAAAACCAGGGATGTACTGTATGGTGACTAACATAATATAATAAAAAATATTATTATAATAAAAAATTCATAAGAATAAAAAAACACATGTATTTATAATTTGTTTATATTTATAATTATAGACTTGTATAATTATGTATTTATAATTATAGATTTAGATATATAAATTATACATGTATAGTATATATTATATAATTATATACCATTATAATAATAGAAGTATAATTATATATAAACTTTATAGAAATATAATTATATGTAACTATATATTTATAGAAGTATAATTATGTAATATAAATTATATGTATCGTTACTTTATCAGCTAAATACGGTTCCACTAGGTAACACTATAATGAACCTTAAGCATCTCTGTTTCTCCCTACCCTCTTCAAACCCATCTGAAATCAAGGACACTCAGAGGTACTTACGTAGCCACTCGTTTCTTTGAAGGGGAAGTAGATGATGTGAAGTCCAGTGCCGAGAACATCACCGTCTTTTCCAACTTGTGAAGAAATAGGTCCATTTCTTTAAAGCCCCTCCTCGTAAACCTACATCTAGAGACTTCGGGGGCCTGGCAGCTTTTCACCCTCCTCTCACCTGGTGTGAAAGATCAGAGCACAGAGTGCGGACGCCGCGCTCCAGGCAGTGGGAAGACTTGGACTGTCCGTTGTTTTCCTGAGCCGTGAAATTCTAGCTGTTTCGTGTTGTCTTGTGGCCCCAGGCAAAGCATTTGTCTTCCCTGATTATCTGTCTTATCTGCAAAATGGGGGAAATGATTTGATTTGACACAGTAACTCTGAAAATATAGATGTGATAAAAATGCAGAACGACGTGAGCTGCCACGTCCCCTGCTCCCCACCCCCAACTGTGGACAGAAACAGAGGCTCCAACAGCGAAGTGAAGCTTCTCAGGACATTTGCAAGCAGACAGATCCCCACAGAACAAAGACACCGTGATCCTGACCCTCCCATTTAATTCAGAGCAACAATTCCTGCCTTGTGTTAAGTGCAGGGCCCCAGAACCCAACTGCTGGGATCTGTCCCCTGTCTCTACCACTCCACAGCTGTGACCTCGGGCCAATTGCTTCCCTTGCTTAGCCCTCCTTGTCTTCATCACAAATCAGGTCAATAATAGCATCTCACAAGGTTGTGATATTTTAAGGAGATGTACACCTAAAACCCACAACAGAAGGCTAGGACCAGGCACTCGGATAATGGAAGCTATTACTAATTTATCTTTTTAAAAATAAGTTTATCTTTCTCCTGAGCTTCCTCTGACTTCCTGTCCCAAGCCCTAGTGTTCAGCTGGTATCAGAAAGGAGTTCTGTTCTGTCCAGTGATGTGTTGGAGACAAACCGCTCCGACCAGATCGGGAGAACCCTGCACCCTCTCTTCCTCCTGTTGTGTTTAGAGACATCAAGTGGGTGGCTTAAAATTGGCCCTGGTTGGATAATTTACACCTCGGAAATGTGCAGAGCTACAGAGCCAGGGTTGAACATTTATCAGCACACCACCACCCCACAGATAGGTCTTTCCCATTGGACCAACACCAGGTTGTTCTAGGCTTGTCCCAGGAAGAAATGACGGAGAAAGAGGAGCTGCAGAGAAGAAACGAAAGAGGTAGGAATTCAACAGAGCCCCTTTTCCATTTTACTAGGCTGCAAAAAACTGAATTTGATGAGGAAACCCAGAGACTTCTGACAGCCTCAGAAAAGCAAAATCCATCCTTCACAATTACAGATGAATGATGGAACAGAGACGGGACGATAGGGCAGCAAGCAAGCTAGACCCTTCCTGACCAAGGGCACCGGCAAAGAAAAGTTACTGGAGCCCTTACTTGTGCCTCCTGTCCCCAGGAATCACAGCTCCGGACACTGACGTGAACCCTGATCTTTCTGGCCCCTCATTTGAAAACTTCATAGACTGTGTTTATATGGTTTTAATCTGCTTTGTGGCCTTGGGCAAGCCACTGAAAGACTGCCAAGCTAAAGTTCCTATCCCGTCTCACAACAACATTGTAAACACTTAATAAAGTCTTAGATCTTTAACATTTTGTAAAACAAATCTCCAAACAGAATTTGTTCCCAGTGAATGCCCAGAGCAAGCTTGTGGATTGTAGAAACCATGATCCTTTCCCCACATGGTTTGGACACATGCTGCCTGTACCAAGAGTACTGGACCTGAGGTCTCACTTGGTCACTGTCTTTTCTGTTCATGTTGTCAGTGTCCCAACTCGGGCTCTTTCTCTTCTCTGGCCTCATGATGGTATTTGGAAAGTGCTTTTTTTAAAAATCAGAAAAGTATAGAGGAAGGTGGGGGAATGCGATAGGTTGGTGACGGGTAGTAAGGAGGGCACATATTGCATGGTGCCCTGGGTGTTATACGCAAGTAACGAATCATAGAACTTTATATCAAAAACTAGGGATGTACTGTATGGTGACTAACATAATAAAAAAACACTATAAAACAAACAAACAAAAAACCCGGAAAAGTATAAACCATCCATTGCCCTCCACCTCCAAGTACAGATAAAGATGAAGGTCCTTTTGACCACGAACCCCGTCTCATTCCCCTCTTCCTACACCCCACAAGCAATCTATCACGAGACTGACCGCCCATATCGGTCCTACAGTTCTCTATATGTGAACGCATCCATCAACAATTTAGTATCGATTTTTTTTACTTACATAAAGATCCCACGCTAAATGCATTCTGTTTTTTCATTGTTAATCTATCCATATTGATATATGTGTGTGTGTATATGTAAAAATAACATCGATAGACTGACAATGTACTTCATGGAATATACACATATGCACATTTCGACATGGAGAGACCAACAAAGCGTGAACACACAATGCAGCACATATACTCAGTGCCATTCTGGGGTTAAAGGTACATGCATGTTTACATATGTACACACGTGCAAAGAAGGTTGAGATACATAATAGGTACCTAAACCAGGCCTACACGTGTCTACATAAATAACTAAACCTTGTTTCTTTGACCTGATAGAACAGCCCTGTCTATAGGTACTTCATTTAAATGATCTGCTGATAGGCTTTTAGGTGGTTTCTAATATTTGACATTATCACTACAACTTACAACCTTGTAAACCTCTTCTCATACAGGAGTCAGTATTTCTTTAACCATCTAGAATGTCTACGCTGCACTTGTAGCTACAAGGCGACCAACAGAAGGATAAAAATTATAACAAGAGGGAAGCAGGTGGCGTGGGCACGCAGAAGTGACACACGAGTAGACCATGTGAAAAGTCGCTATGACAAGTATCAGCAAGATAAGCTACTGGTCTCCATGCACGTGTAGGGTTTCAGGAAGGAATCAGCGACCAGCTGAGCAAAGCGAGTCTTTGTTTTCATCAGTAAAGCCTCCGATGGGCCTTTCTCTGTTGAGAGGAAATAGGAAAGCCAGCTTTACACTTCCGATGGGGTGGCGACGCTGAGTCCGTCACTGTGTCAGTCAGTTAACTCTTGTCCCTGCCCCCTTGTCTTTCCTCTTTCCGAACGCGTCCCTTCTCAGGGTTCAGGGCTTCCACCCCATAGTTCAGGAGCGCACAGACTTTAAGTGGGGTTTTACGGCATGGCACTAGATGAAATTATTGACGTTGGGACTACTACAGGATAGAAACAAGAAATGGCCCAGGACAAGTATTGAACCAGGTGCAGGAAAAGATTTCACATCTGAGAGTAAATTTGAACAGTCAGGCTAAAACAATGCTTTATGATTCTATCTCCTGAGTCAGGCTTGTTCAGTGGAATAAATTGAAGAAGTAGAAGCACGAGATTAAAGGAAAAGTAATGCATAAGCACCGGAGAAGACTCCACGAGTCAGCCGCTACAGAGCCAGAAACGCTCCGACAGCGCTGCGAGTGCAGCCCTGTCCCCGGAAGAACGCCCCAGTCATTCTCTTCTGCCTCCTTCCAAGTTCTGGGTCACTTCTCAGGCGCTGCTAATCTTACCTCCCTGCGTGACCCCCTGCATCTCCCATCCTTCCCCAGATTCTGCCCTGGTCCTCTTCCCGCTGCACCTTACGGCTTCTAAGACTCTCTACTCTTCTTTCCCTTCTTCCAAATGAAGACCTCCGACCCCGTAAATGAAGACGGGGTGGGAACTGGATGGAAAGTTTGAGGAGTATTTCATTTCTGGACTCCCGTGCCATCAATTAAGGAGTTGAGATGGATAAAGTCAGCAACTCAAGTGTCCACTGACAAAGGAATGGATGAACGCAGTGTGGTCTAGCCACGTGCTGAAGGAGGATTCAGCCTTAAACAAGGAAACTCTGACACCTGCCGCATCACAGATGAGCCTTGAGGACATTATGCTAAGTAAGTCAGTCAACGAAAGGGTAAATACTGTATGATCCCACTCTTTTTTTTTTTTAAAGAGTTATTCATTTGAGAGAGAAAGCATGAGTAGAGGGCACAGGCAGAGGGAGAAGCAGGCTCCCCACTGAGCAGGGAGCCTGACACGGGGTTCATTCCAGAACCCTGAGATCGGGACCTGAGCCAAAGGCAGATGCTTAACCAACTGACCCACTTTTATGAGGTACCTAGAGCGGTCAAATTCATAATGACAGAAGAATGGTTGCCAGAGGCTCAGGGAGCGGGAAATGGGGAGTTAGTATTTCATGGGGACAGAGTTTCAGTTTGGGAAGATAAAGTTCCATGGAGGATGGTCGTGGGGCTTGCACAACAGTGTGAAGCTACTTACTGCCACACAACTGTTCACTTTAAAATGACTACACAGGGACGCCTGGGTGGCTCAGTCAGCTAAGTGTCTGCCTTCGGCTCAGGTCATGATCCCAGAGTCCTGGGATCGAGCCCCATGTCGGGCTCTCTGCTCAGCGGGGAGTCTGCTTCTCCCTCTGCCTCTGCCTGCTGCTTCACCGGCTTGTGCTGTCAAATGAAATCTTAAAAAAAAAATGGCTAGCCAGTGAATTTGTTATGTCCAGCTTACCACACACATCACAAGAGACAAAGATTGAGAAAGTCGCTTCATGGCATCTATGGAGCAAAGGGATGACATCCTGCCAGGGTTTCTGAGAGGCAGACCAGCTGGAGGAAGCAAAGAACTTACTGCCCCAGCTACAGTGATGTTAAGGGGACATCCATTCCCACCCACTAGGAGGTGTTCCAACATTTTTCCGTAATCTCGAACGTCTTTCCCTAAAAGTAGAGGTCAGTAGAAAAGAGGGGGAAGGATGTGCGGATAAAGAACTGAGCCACGAAGCATCTAGTTTGCAAGAGAGGATCTTGAGATGACAAGATCGATGGAGATTGTTAACCTAAGAGCAATACTTACAGGTGTTTACCACGCACTGAAACCTCTGAGTTATTTTGTGTCATTTTTACAAAACCTGAGATTGGTGCTATTAAACCCACGTTGTAATGAGAAAATCGGCAGCGGTGCCATCATCAAAAGCCCCTGAGCGTGTTTCCAGTCCACAGAATCTATTTGTCTCTCCAGATTCCGTTCAGGGGGTCCTTTTCTCAACCACAGCTCCTCCATCACGTCACAAAGGGGATTCTCGCTGCTTCTAACCCCAACTATACACAACCTCTGCCTTGTGCCCGGCCACTCCCTAGTCCTGGCCACATCTACCCATGCTTTTAAGACGGCAAAGTAGCAGGTGTGAAAAAACAAAGTGGGTGGGTAAGTCTCCCGCATGATCGCAGACTTGCAGTTGGTGTGCGGTTGGTCACAAAGGAATCGCTCCTTGCTGGGTTGTGGGCTTCATACCCCGTAGTGAGCTTGGGGAAGCAGCTCGGCAGTGACAGCACGTGCAAAGCCCTTTGGTCCCATCTCTTCCTTCCCTGAGCCCTCATTCCCCTTCCTGGGGCAGGGGTGGTGGACCTGTCATTGATTCCCCTAGAAAGCCACTTTGGCATTACATGGCTTTGAAATAAAACAACACTCTTAGAATACGCAAGGGTTAAGATCCTTTGCTGTAATTGAATTAATTCCATGACAAATTCAGGAATTCTAGAATAAATTCCTAAAATACGAAAATAGTAAAAGAGAATTTATCGATCCAACACTCACAGAAGAATATCCCTGTGTTATAAAGAAACAAACTCTGGGATCATCTTGGATTTGGGGTTAACACGTAGTTTGTCAGAATATCAGAAATAATATGGTACCATTTTAATCAGCAGTAACTTAAGCCATGACATGGTGACTGAGGCAGTCTAAACCTTTGGTTTTTAAAAATCTCTCCCTGCAGATTTCCTAACTTAGTTCATATATATCTCCCCCAGTTTTCATCTACAATGAATGACAGAAGTACAGCAGGAAGAAAATGCAGTATTTCAAGGATCTAGATTTCACGTGCATTTAATGATGAGGGACCACGGATGGACAGAAGGGTCATGGCATTCACCTTACTGAAAGACCCCGCTGGCTTTCATAAGGCATGTTGGCTCTTAGAAGACTTGGATTTCAAGTTCCATTATTTGACTATTTCTGTGATCTGTTGTAAAGCATTCACCCCAAGTATCTTTTGTTTTTAAGTTTGTCAAGGAGGGATGACCCCACCTACGGGGTTCTGATGAAGATTGAGACATACGACCAAGGTTTTATAAGCTACAAAATGCCAAACAAAATGAATATCCAACTGTTCCTTAAAACTTCCGATAGCTTTTGCTTATGAAACAAGGCAAGGGAGAGAAAATTGTAATAAGCTCCTACCCTCGTATGCATTCTCGTGCGTGACATTACTTTCACAGGATATCCTGTGTAGGATCCATGGTCCTCTGTTTTCAGGTAGGTAAACTACACTTGAGATATATCACAGCCCCGGATCATTCAAAGGTAGACACAAAATGGGGTCTATTTGCGTATTAGGAGTGGTTCTGGATCTCCGTCTGGCTGGTTTGTCCACAGTGGAGCAACCGTGGAACTAGTCATATCTATCCCATCTCTCCATCCACAGGAAATGACGTTTTAGGCTTTCTCAAGGTGATTTTTATATCCTTTGCTTTATTGAATCCTCAACATCTGAGAAAGACATCACACCAAGAAGAACAAAAGGAAACTTGAGGCAAAGCCAATGTAGGGTCTTGAAGCCAAACGTAGAATTAGATTAGAATTCTGGAGATTGGGTATTTAATATGCTGCCTACAACACATGGCGGGAAAGCACTCGAGGTAACAGCTCACTTGTCCCCATGAACAGGGACACCTGAGCAGGCTCCCAGGGATTCTAATCCAAGACCATCCATGGTGAAGCCATGGCATCTCCTCATTGGATCACCACCACCATTTGTCCTCAAGGTCATTGAAATCCCATTCACACTTGACTCTTAGAAGGGCCCCCCTCTCCTGCAATTCCTCCAGCTCCCCCTTCACTATTTCGTACAACTCTTTCTTGAGCCTGCAAGAAATAGAGAGATAGAATGCTTTTAAAAATGCATTACTTAGATGTGAAGTTGGTAATATAAAGTCCTGCATGTATAGCTTTTGACCAACTTCCCAAAGTAGGTAAGGTTCCTTGGAATCCAAGAGGATTTTCTGCTAAAATGTGCCTAAAGTCTTTCTCGGGCGGGGGAACGGAATCCACTGCTTACCCTTCTGACCTCATCTCCAGAATACTGAATAAGGTGAAGAGTGTTCTAATTAAATGCTCTATTCAATGCCTGGACGGGGCAATACACAGCTGGTGGTCCAACTTCGGGGCCCTTATACCTGCTGTTCGAACTTCCTTAGAACACTCTACTCTATGTCTCTTGTCACTGTCCATGTCCCCTCCTGATAAATGGATTCCTCCTTCCAGCCTCCTTGGGACTCAAGATCAACGTCACCACCTCAGACATGCCTTCTGTTACCCCTTCTGTTACCACCCTGATTGCGCTTGTTTTTCTACCACCACCCAGAGTTTCCTTCATAGCATTCATAACACTGCTTTTATACATCTCAGATTTGTCATCTCCCTGAGGAGAACGCGGAGCCATGGGGCCAAGGCTCACGACCATTTGCTTCCTGCTATCTACCATGGCATGCTTGCTAGCATTGAGAAGATGTCATTGACTGAATTTCTGATGAGTGAAATACTAAGTAGGTACAAGAATGAGAAAAATGAGGGGACTCCTCAACTACCCGAATGTAGGACTGTGCTGCCCAGTATGGTCATCACGACCCACATGGGGCCATTTCCAGTAATTCAAACTGAGAAAAGTAAAAAATGCAGTTGCCGGGTTGCACTAACGCCCTATCAAGTGGCCAGCTGCCACATGCTGCTATCGGCCACTCTACTGGACAGTAGATATAAACCGTTGCCGTCCTCACTAAGGGTTCTGCTGGCCAGCACTGCTCTAGGAAATCGAATGCAGGGTGAACCCAACGCTTGCTTTAAAACATCAGCCAATTCATCCCCCTCTCAGCTAGTGCTCCCCAGTATAAAAGTCACTGGGGATTACCCAAGTTTCCGTAGTTTGCACGCTGATTTTTTCAAGGCCTTCCACAGTATGCCGACTCCACTGGGCTCCAAGTCATTCTGCAAAAGGTTCAGGTTAACCAGGCTTTTACTGCTTCCGAGAACAGAGGAGAGATGCTGGCAGCAAGCAGGCGTCAGACTGCATTTCTCCAACCTAGGAGTGGGTGCGAAGGAAGTGTGAAAGATGGTCCTCCAAGACCGGGAAGGTAGAAGTGATACCACATCTAGGAAAAAGTATGTGGTCAAAACAAACTGGCTTACAGGGGAGAGCTCACCGCACGCCGGACACTTCTCCAAATGCTTACGCGTAACTCATTTAATCCAGAGACCAATCCTATGAAAGGTAGCCAATATCTGAAACTCCATTTGCCAGGTGAGGAAACAGAACATTAGCCTGCCCAACTGTGAAAGAAACAATGTTCACAAAAAGCGGACGTGAATTTATTTATAAGGTCCTTAGAAGGACTGAAATAAGATTACGGTCCCTTCCTTACACTTTTATCTTGTTTCTAAATTCAACAAAACAAAATCTGCATTCCTAGTAGCTAGCCGACCGTATGTTCAAAGACGAAAGTGACAGTGTTACATCAGTTGGAGGTAGTGGAAATTTCCATGTAAGCCTATAAAGTGTGACAGGTGTCTATACATGAAAATTTTGATAAAGAGTAAAGGGAGAGAATGTTTCCTTAGGGCGGAAGAAGTTGGGTAGGATCCAGAGACTGCTTCAAGGTAAAGGTGGACAGGAAGAGGACAGGAAGAGGAGGACCGAGAAAAACGGGCTCCAGCCTCACCCAAGTGTGTCCTGTCTCCGGTCTAGCGCCCCCTGCAGGGCCTTTACCGCTATGTTAAATATTATTGACCTCAATCGCGTATGTTTAATAGGATTCCCTTGGTCTTCTGGGCCGGTTTTCCCTCAATGAGTGGAGACCGAGCAACGTCTGCAGACTAGGGAGGTGCTATTGGCATCTGGAGGGTGGAGGCCGGGGATGCCACTCAGCATCGTTCAGTACACAGGACAGCCCACAGCCAAGGACTACCCAGCCCAAGAGGCCAGTAGCGCTGAGGTTGAGAGACCCTGGTCTGAGGGTAAAGATGGAACCCTTTGGACACAAGTAAGACACTCAGGTGCCTGTTTTAATGCTACAACATTGGCGGGGCGCCTGGGTGGCTCAGTCAGCTAAGTGTCTGCCTTCAGCTCAGGTCATGATCCCGGGATCTTGGGATCGAGCCCCAAATCAGGCTCCCTATTCGGCAAGGGGTCTGCTTCTCCTTCGCCCTCTGCCCCTTCCCCCTGCTCATGCCTTCTCTGTCTTCCTCTCTCAAATAAATAAAATCTTTACAAAATCATTAAAGCTCCAACAGTAGAGAAGGAAACTGAACGAACGTGAGCTGAGTATCGGGCAGGCATTCATCATTAGAGACAATGCAGTAATTGTTGCAAACACTTTATTCATCTCTACATGCAGGGAGAAGCACCTAGAGAGGGAGGGCTTAAAACCAGACCAGCATTCTTTTTGAGGCACAAATAGGACCCTAAAGTACTTGCATAAATCTGACAGCTTCTCCTTTTACCTGCAGGATAAAGAATATCGTACCTCAAGATACTTCTTGAAAGACAGGGACGTGGTGGGGAAAAAAAATAGCAACTTCTGACTTATTTCACTTATGGGCATAATGTCCTCAGGGTCCATCCACTTCATGCAAATGAAAGGATTTCCACAGAGAGAGAAATACTGTATGATCTCTAAGCATTTCGTGACAGTGAGTAGAATCACGTAAGCCACACTTAACGAAAACTATTATTTGAGTCTAAACCATCTTAGTTTGCTGAACAAACACATCACCGTATGGTTAAAATCGGACTTCCCCTTAGATGGAAGAGACTCGAGGGTGGGAAGCAGGCTGTACCGCCCCCGCCCTACTATCCAAAAGGTACTGACGGAACCAAAGAATATTTATAATACAGCAAGGGGGAGGGTCACCGGAGTGAACTTCTGTCTCTGAACTTGAGCCTTACTGTTAAGCAGAAGAGAACATTTGTTCCTCGCCTTCTCGAGCCCCCAGGTGAACACATATCCGGATGCGAGAGTAGAGACGGGGGCTTCCCACAAAGAGAACAGCGTCAACTCACCCAAGAGTGTTTAGTGCACAACTCGGATCTTCTAGAATCTCACACAGATGTTTCACGCCATCATCCTGAACATTGTTGTTCCCGATATCCAGAATTTTCATGGTACGATTATGCCTGAGGGCATTAGCCAGCTCCTGACAGCCCTCTGGTGATAAGGAACAACCTGACAAACTGCAAAACGGACAGAAAGGGACAAAGAAGAAAGCTTGACTCCTTGGGCTTTGCTCTATCTGCCGCAGCCCATGTCCGTCTTCCAAGGACAAGAGAGATGCCAAAGCCAGACGTCCCAGTCCAAGCCCTGCGAAGAGCAGGGAGCTGGTCAGGAGATCTCAGGGATCCTATCTCCCTGACAGAAAGGATGTAGGCAGGACAATGCAGCCCCCCCACATGCCATCCATAGCGAGCTTGCACCTGGTTTCCTCTGGACTTGACCCTGTGCACCTTTCCCCTTTGCCAATTTTGCTTTTTCTCCTTTCACTGTAATAAATCGTAACCATGAATTTGACTGCCTGCCAAGTTCCTGAAGTCCTCTGTGAGTCACCAAACCTGCAGAGTGGTCTTGAGAACCCCCGGCACACATTGTGGTTGGTCCTTAGCCATCATCCCAGTACCCCCAACCTCCCACGCCCCTCCGACAGAACCCGAGGCTCCCCTATGTGAGCCATCCCGTCTACACCCAGGACTCCAGCCCTGTCTGGAACTTGGGCACTTGGAAGTCGATTCACATGCCCTCTTCCCACCCTCTGAAGGACAGAGGAATGGCACTCACTCCAGGTTCTGTAGGCTGCAGTCCGGACGACCGAGGGCCTTACACAGAAACTTCACTCCCTCGTCTCCCAGGTTATTCCTCCTCAGGTTCAGATGCGTCAAACTCTTGTTCTCAAGGAGAGCGTCTGACAAGTACCTGCCACTGGGTGCCCCGAGCTGGCAGAACCAGAGCCTATAGGGCAAGAGCCACAGAGACAGATGCTTAGGACAGCAGCCCAAACCGAGGGCCCTGGGGACGCAGCCTCAGGCCCTGCCTCTGAGTTCAACCGTGGTGGCCCCCGAACCCCAAGCCAGGATATGCTGAGGATCTGGACTTACTCCTCCTTTCCCAGGTCTACACAATGAGCACGGGAAGAACATACTGGTCATTAGTGGTGGTTAAAAAAAAAAAAGCCAATAAAAAGATGATGATTGGGGCACCTGGGTGGTTCAGTCGGGTAAGCATCCAGCTCCTGATTTCGGCTCAGGTTGTGATTTCAGGGTCCTGCGACTGAGCCCTGCGCTGGGCTCCGCGCTTCGCGGGGAGTCGGCTTGAGGATTCTCTCTCTCCCTCGCCCTCTGCCCCTCCCCCTGCTCTCTCTCGCTCAAATAAATCTTTAAAAATAAATACAGGGATGATGACCAAAGCATTTCAAGTTTCAGTAATGGAAGAGGAGGAAGTTCTGAAGATCTACCAGGAAACATCACGCTCATGGCTAACGATACTGTATTGTGTACTGAAAGTCCTCGAAGAGTTAGAATTTTCTATGGATTTAAATATTCTATGTTAAGTGATATCACAAAAAAAATTAATAAAAAGGGGGAAGAGGGAACTCCGGAAGGTGATGGATATGGTGTGGCCTTAATGGTGGTGGTGGTCTCATGGGTATGTACTTCTCCCCTGGGTCACTGACTTGTACGGTAAATATATACAACTTCTCACACGTCAGAAAAGTTTAATGTGAGAATTTTTTTAATTGTAAATAAAAGCAAAAAATAAACAGAAGGGAAAACACTTTAAATGACCTTGAAGCACCTGGGGATGAACCCAAGGCTTTGAAGCCAGTCAGACATGGGTTCAAATGCTGCTCATCCATTGCTGGCTATTGTCAAGCGTGTTGCTTTATTCCCTCCAGGCTTCCATTCCCGCTAAGGCGAGATGAGCACAGCAGCGAGGATGCCCTGAGCCGTGACGTGAGGTGCTTGGAACAGTACTTGCCAAGTGTGCGATACAAATTGTGGGAGATACAGAGTATAGAGAGATTAATAAGCATTAGATGTATATAATAAATACATTAGATATATAAATGCATTAGATGCTTGGAACAGTACTTGCCAAGTGTGCAATACAAATTGTGGGAGATACAGAGTATAGAGAGATTAATAAGCATTAGGTGTATATAATAAATACATTAGATAATATGTATACTGTATCTATATTGTATATATAATACTTAGCTATTATATAATAGCTTATATATACATGATATATGTTATTGTGTAACGTATCATGAATTCTATAGATCACATCTAATAAATCCATGATTTATATTATTTTGTGTTGTTATATATTAATGTATAGTAAATACAATTAGATATTAAAGTATATTGTTATAAGCCTAATTTAAACATAATGGTATATATTAATGTAATGTAACCTATAATGGTTATATATAACATTAGTTCATATTACATATGTATTAATTAGCTATTAATATTATGGTTCTTTGAGGCTCAGTGCTGAGTGAGTGCTAACCTTTTGGTCCGTAGCTCAGATTCTACGGTCCTTCACCATTGACCCCCTTGGATGCACCTCAAGACGCTTGGCCTTTAATCCTTTTATTCTTACCTGAACGACATCCGGTCCAGGAAAACCCATCTCCCCCCCATTCCACGTGCCGCAGAGCAGCAGAGGGCAGCTGAAGTAGAAACCATCTGCAAACTCTCACTTGGCACCTACCCCTCACCCCCGCACCCCGGCAACCCCCTGGAAACCTACAGTCCTACATGCACGTGCTCACGTAACATCTCCATGTGGTTAACAGGCATCTCGTGCTCCCGTGTCCCGGCCCAAACCCCTCACACCCGAACCACATCCTTCCCCGTCTTCCCCATGTCAGAAAATGGCACCACCCTTCACCCAGCGGCCAAGCCCGTCGCCTGCAGGTGTTTTGGGTCTTTCCTTCCCAAACCACACTAATGCCTCAGCAAGTCCTACTGGCTCTACCTTCAGGTGTCCCCCGAAATCCTGCCACCTCACCCCGCCCAATTCACTGTCATCCTTTTGCCTGCTTCCATCACAGTCCACCCTTCAACAGCAGCCCAGGCAATCGTTCGGAGAATGTCCGTGTACAAACTCCGGTCCTCAGACAATGTTTCCACCTCCAAACAAAACCGATTCCGTCACTGCCGGGCATATTCCAGGCGTCGTCCTGCCTCTCCAGCTTCATCTTCACCCCTCATCCCCGTCACTCGTGTTACCCCAGCCTTACTAGATGTCTTGCTGTTCCCACAACACCCCGAGCTCACTCCTGCCCTCTTCTTCCTTCTCTCTGCGTGTGGCTTCTTCAGTCAATGTCTGGTGGCTTCAGTGTCACCACCTCTGATGGGTTGGTGAGAGAAGACCTAACTAGGAAACCCGCCCACCACTCCTGGTCTACTCCTTCCACTTCGCTTTTCTTCCTTGCTGAGCTAGTTTTTTGGAAACTCACTCACAAATCTACGTCCTCCACCCAGGCGGGTGTGTGTCTTCTCGCCCACCCCCACCAGGGTGCCCAGCTCTGCGTCTAGAGATAGGAGCTCAGATATCGGCTGACCAGACCATAATTTCCTGGTGTCCCTGCTAAAACTGAATTCCTTGGCACAACCGCCAGAGACGATTCAGCAAATCTGGGGTGCTACTCAGCCTGTGTCTAGAATGGTGCCTAATACATGGAGTAATTGCTCCATGCATGTTAATGTTCCATGATACAAATGGGTCCTGAATGAAGGACCTATTGTTTTCCTCCATGCCCGCCCCCAAGGAGATTCCCTTCCAGAAATGGAACCAAGAGGAACTTACACCAGTCTCTCTAAGGCACACTCGGGGTGAGTCAGGGAAGCACAGAGGAGCCTCGCGCCTTCATCTTGGAGTGGATTAAATCCCAGGCACAGTCGAGCTGTCCTCTGGGTGCTGGTGAAGTACAAGGCCAGATCCTGAGAGACGGCGGCTGACAGGTTGCACTTCTCCAGGCTGTTCAAGGTACAAGCGCAGTGTGAGCCCCGCGCTGCCCACTTTCTTTCTTGCTCAAACTCCCAGTCCCTTGGGACACACATCTGTGACCCAAACATCATTAAAAGATCAAACTGGATAAAGAACAAAAGTTTTAAGGAGAAAAAGGTGGGTCAGGGTAAGGCTTCTCCATCTCAGCCCTACTGACCTTTGGGCCAGATCATTCTTTGTGGTGCTGGTGTGGGGAGGGGTGGGGAGTCGGGGGGTCCCCCAGTGTACTGAAGGATAGTAATCGTACCTAGTTCTTCCCCTACTAGATGCCAATGGCATCCTCCCCTCCCCATCGTGAGAACCAAGTAAGTGTCCAGACATTGCCAATTGTCCCCTGGAGGACAAGATCACCCCCAGTTTAAAACCACTGGGTTTGGGGCGCCTGGGTGGCTCAGTCGTTAAGTGTCTGCCTTCGGCTCAGGGTGTGATCTGGCGTTCTGGGATCGAGTCCCACATCAGGCTCCTCCGCTGGGAGCCTGCTTCTTCCTCTCCCACTCCCCCTGCTTGTGTTCCCTCTCTTGCTGGCTGTCTCTGTCTCTGTCAAATGAATAAATAAAATCTTTAAAAAAAACAAAAACAAAAACACTGGGTTTTCCCTGCTCATTGCGGAGTCTGTGTCTCTCCCTCTCCACCCCCACTACCTCTCATGCTCTATTTTTTTTTTACCTTTTTGACATGAAACATTATTTTCATTTTTTTATTATGTTAAGTTAGCCACCACACAGTACATCATTAGTTTTTGATGCAGTGTTCAATAAAATCTTTAAAAAAAAAAAGAATAGGGTGCCTGGATGGCTCAGTCAGTTAAGCATCTGCCTTCGGCTCAGGTCACGATCTCAGGGTCCTGGGATTGAGCCCCATGTGGGGCTCCCTGCTCAGCGGGGAGTCTGCTTCTCCCTCTGCCCCTCCCCCCCGTTCATGTTCCCTCTTTCTAATAAATAAATAAAATCTTTAAGCACTGGGTGTTATATGCAACTGATAAATTATTGAACACTACATCTGGAATTAATGATGTACTATATGTTGGCTAATTGAATTTAAATTTAAGAATTTTGAAATAAGTTAATCAAAATATTAAAAAATAAAAATAAAACCACTGGGTTTAGGGGAGGCTGGCCGGTGAGTTACCCATAATCAAGGTGAGGCAAAGCTGGCTGAGATGGGGCCCTGAGGACACAGTGGAGAAGAGCAAAGACAGGGAACACGTCAGTAGGTAGGGACCTACAACAGGGGTTCCCCACGGCTCCCCCGACATGCTCCCACTGCCACCCCACCCTGCCACTTAACCTTGCAAAGACCCTATTTTGACAAGGCAGGAAGACTTACGACAGCTCCTTCAGGGAGGACTTCGACATCCCAGATGGCCCTTGCAGACTTTCTACCTCCATACCAGCGAGATCATTGTCCCCCAGGCTGAGGAAGCTCACACTCGAGTTCTTGCTGAGTTCCCGGAAGAGGTGACAACACATCAGAGGGGTGAGGCCACACGATTCCAACCTACCAAAGGGGCCCCAAGACAGGCAGTTACTCCCGGGAAGAGGGGTCTTCATTCGGAGGCCCCCTTGTTCCACAAATCAAAGCTTATTTCTCCTTGTTCCTCGTTGTCCCCCCAGGCAGGATGGCCTCCAACGCGGTGCCCCTGAGCATGTGTCCACGGTCCAGCACCACCTTGGAGCCTGCTAGAAATGCTAGCTCTCAAGCCCCCCAGCGGCCCTGCCGGGTCTCAGGGTGCGGGTTCCAGGACCCTGCACTTTAACACGGCCCCTCAGGCGGGTCTGGTAGACGTTAGTGTCGCGAAGCCCTGCGCTGTACCCACGCACCCGTTCCCTTTGCTCATCCTTCTCTACGACCTTTGGACGCCGTGCTGAGTCCTGTCCTCCCCATGCATCCCTGAGCCTGGGGGTGACCCTGAGGACAGATCTGGAACACCAGAGACTCACCACAGAGACTGGAGGTTGCAGGCTGAGTGCCTCAAGGTTTTAAAGATCATCGTGGACACAGGAACTCCCAGGTTGTTCGAGCTCAAGTCCAGATGGGTCAGCCTTTTGTTACCATGTAGGACAAGGACGAGCTCCTTCAGAATCCTCACAGGAGTTATTGATTTGCACCTGAGGAAAAGAGGAAGTGAGGAGCCTGGCCTCATGGAGGGGAGTACGTCATCTTGCCTTTCCACCACACACACACACACCACACACTGCACACACCACGCACCCATGCACACGCGTGCACACGCACACACACACACACGCACCCCCTCCTTCAAGGATATACGCATATGAGAGAGATCCAAAAATTGAAGTTCAGTTCGATGTATTAGACCAGGAATCAATCCCCTCTCCCACCAAGTCTGCCCCAAGAGACCCTGGAGCTGCCTATTCTTCTGGGCAGGGGGTAACCCCCACACCACCCCAGAAAGGTCTGATGAGAACACCTCTCTCCTCTTGATTTTTCTTGAATCTAGTTCTCCTCATCTTTAGGACTAAGTGATAAGACCAAACAGAGGGGAGGGAGGGAGGATGAAAAAAAGCCATATCCTAATAAAAGGATGTTTAAGGCTGCCTCCTGCGTGTCTGATCCGCTCACACAACACACTGAGGTCTGAGGACAATCGTGGCCGCCAGATCTTGTGCTCCTAACTCACGGAATCGGTGCATGCATCTGACGGTCAGACCTCAAGGTAGCACAGATTTGCAGAGGGACCGTAGGACAGAATTGGTTGGCGGGGCCTGCAAAGCATCCAGCCCAACACCTTCTCCAACTTGAAGAGTCATTCAGTCTGTCCTCAGTCAGGTAGCCCTTCCCCAGTTTCTCCTTCAATGGCCACCTCCATTCTTCCCCACCTTCAAGCCGGATTTGGGACCCTGTGATCTCTATTTACAACATGTGAGACGTTTCGGTCCAAAACAATGCTTCAGCTCCAATGAGTAGGTCTTTATTCGAATATCTTCTAGATAGGAGAGGCCCTTCTGCTTTTCCTGTCTAATAACACAATGCCTCCTCTTCCATACCCTGAGTCCCTGAACAGGTTTCCTCCTGCTTTGGGACGTCTCGCTGTCTCACACACTACTCTGTTCATGTAAGTTTGTTTCTCCAACACTGTAGGCTCCACGAGGACAGGGATTATCCTTTCTGCTCGTGGCTATAACCTCAGAATGGAGAAGAAATGCTCATTAAATATCCGTCGAATGAGCAAATGCTTCACCACAAACTACCCACTTTCCTGAAGACCCCATGCTTCACACGGACTCCACATAAGCTCCGGCTCTCCTTCAGTGCTTTGTTCCGATCGCGTCCTGCAAGTTCTCCACTCCTTCACATTCAGCTCAGAACAGCAGTCTCACGTGGAGGTCTTACGGAAAAATCAGTTCGTCTACCTGTACCGCTCATGCGAGGTCACTCACGCCCGAGTACCAGGTCTTTGCCTGAACTCATACAAACAAGTTTATTATCCCATGCACCTGAGCTTACTTTCTGGAAAACAGATACTCACTGCAATCATCAAAAGAAAAATGTTGGCTTATTCTCTGCTGGAGTCTTTCAAACTGTGTGTCACGCTTACGTCAGTTTTCGGAGCTTGCACCTTGGATTTCTCAGCTCGTAACAGAGTTTCTTCATCGAAGCAGCGTTAAGCTTGCTGTTACTCAGGTCCAGCTCACTCACATTCCCGTTGCAAAACACGGAGCAAATATCCTGCCACTGATGTATCTTGGAATGCATGCTTGTCCTTTATGAGAGAGAAAGAAGGGTTACTGACGTGAACCTCAGCTGATACCCGGAGTGTGGTCTGCAGGAGACAAAAACAGACCCTTGCGAGTGAAGGAATTTGCTGGAGTACGGGGCAGGAAAATCGGGACCCCAAAAGTATAGTTCTTAAAGTGCTACATGTTTTATTACAACAATGCTCAACCATCCTTTTCAGAGGAAAGCAACCACGGAAGTGAGGTGAGGTGGCTGTTGGTATAATCCTAACGTGTTCAGACTTCAAGTCAGACAGACCCAAGATCCATTCAGAGCTGCCCTACCTATAATATGATTTAATCTCTGTGACCCAATTTTCTCTCTCTCAATGTACATAATAAAACCCTCGTAGGATTTTATAATTTAAAAGGTTTATGCAAATATTTAGAACTTAGGAGGGTTATTAGAATTCTATACATACAATGGAATAGTACTCAGCCATCAGAAAGGATGAATACCTACCATTTGCAATGACCTGGATGGAACTGGAGGGGATTATGCTACGTGAAATAAGTCGAGCGGAGGAAGACAATTATCATATGGTTTCACTCCTATGTGGAACATAAGGAATAGAGCAGAGGACCACAGGGGAAGGGAGGGAAAACTGAATGGGAAGAAATCAGAGAGGGGGACAGACCATGAGAGACTCTGGACTCTGGGGAAACAAACTGAGGGTTACAGAAGGGGAGGGAATGGGGGATGGGTAAGCGGGTGATGGGTACTAAGGAGCGATGGCATCAGGAAGAGCACTGGGTGTGATATGTAACTGATGAGTCACTGAACACTACATCAGAAACTAATGATGTACTATACGTTGGCTAACTGAACCTTAAAAATGTTCATTATTTAGTATTTCCTTAATGTGGTAGGCTCTTAACCTTTCCAAGAATAAAAGAGCATCCAAGTCATGAATTAAACTTGATCTCCAGTGAAGAAAGTGAAACAAAGAACACATTAAAGCACCTGAAGGATATAAAGTTCTAGATGGGGAGCCCAGAATTATAGCGTTGTTAGAGTGGTTGTTTCCAGCCTTAGTGTGTGTGTGTGTGTGTGTGTGTGTGTGTGTGTGTCTGTACACACATGCCCATGTAGTCATATGTTTAACATCCCACGTAATTCTGAGCTACAAAATTAAAAACCACTGCGGAAAAGAAGCTGTACTGGAGTGAAACAGGGACTGACCTTCACATCAGAAGATCTGTTATCGGAAACCGGGGATGTACTGTATGGTGACTAACATAATAAAAAAAATCATTTAAAAAAAGTTAGACTAAAGAAAAAAAAAAAAAGATCTGTTATCACCATTAGGAAAGCCATGGAATCTCCTTCAGCCTTAGGGTGAGTATGTGTAAGGTAAGGAATATCGTTTATGGAGTATCGATCCTTACAATAAATGGTATTATCCTTGGGAAAACAATTGGCAGTGAGGACACTTACATAAGCCAACAGCAAATTCTACCTAAATAAGGTCCCCTATTTAGGTTTTAGGGAATCTAAGACTGGACAAATGACAGCCAATCTATATTAAACATTTAGGACTCCAGACCCCAAGAGGAAACATCTTACTAATATTCCAATCTGGATGAACACCAAGAGATTAGTCATCTCAGAATTTTTATTTGTACAACCAAAATTGAACTGGTATTCTTTTTGTAGGTCTGAAGGTTAAACCAGAAAGGATTTGTGAACACATAGTTGCCCGTTTCATGAGAGGAGTTCAGAAAACACCCCTAGGGCCTGAAATAATTAGAACACTCCGATCTCTTTACCTCCTAGGCAGGAAGTCAACAGTGTCAGCAATGGGGAAAGGTCATAGGGTAAGAACCAAAGATAGTTTAAGTATTTGTGGGATTCTTCCTCCAGGAGACAAAGGGACAAACTCTTCGTAACAAACTTCAGGATATAATTGACACCATTGGACCCGTACCCACCCCAACTCATGCTCAAAGGAGAGGCACCAGCATTTTGAGCTCTGGAGCCCCGGAGCTCTGGAAGAGACCTGGGTACTGATCCAGGCTCACCTGCTTAGTGGCCCCACTGATGTAAGCAAACTGTTTTTATTCCGTTTTCTCATCTGTGAATGGCAATAACACTCCGCCCTCCATTCAACAACGGGCATCAGTCAGATAAGAGAAGGTCTTAGCACAACGCCTGGCACATACATCTTCACTATGCTGGGCCTGAGACAGGAGCTTTACCTCAAAGCAGATCGTACGGAAGTAGCCGAGGAATCCTTTATGACACCTAAAGGGAAATGGTCTCCTGGGTTGGAGTGACCTAGAAGGTTTGGTCAATCATAACGAATGATAACACAACAACCTAAACTTGGGAAGAAACCTGGGAGGGAAAGGATTTGCATTACTCACTCCGGACTCTCCACGTTGAGACTCAATTCCGTATGAGGGATGGGAACGGTGATAGAAAGCCTTAGCTTACTTAACCTTCGACAGTGCTTTAGGCAAAATGAAGAAACTTGGAGTTGTAGATTTCCAGAAATCTCAAGGTCAGCTTCAAGGAGATGACTCAAAATCTGCCTTACAAAATTTTCCTCCTGAGTCTCATACAAGCACGTGAAAAAGTGCGGGACTTCAAAACGGTTGGAGACAATGTCATAACGTTCTAATTCCTCTGCCCATTCTAATAATTCATCCGTCATCCTGCGACTCACTTTACAACGCAAAGTAGTTTCCAGCTCTCCTGCCAAGTTTCTTTTTAAAAGACCAAAGAAAAAAAGAGCCATCTGATTCCAATAGAAGTTTCTGTCAGCCAAAGCATCATTCAGTAGCACCTTCATCTCTTCATGTTTTGCAGGACTGCCAACAGATCCTTTCGTTCCCCCGAGTGCATAGAACATGGCCCCCAAAAACACCTGGAAGCTCTGGTGAGTGAAAGTAACACACTCCTCACAGTCACTGACCTTTCGAAGAATATTCGAACTGAGGAGAGAATCAATGAGAGGTGCTTCCAGGCACTTGCGTGTGAGGTCCTCTTTTGCAAATGTGAAATTCCAAAACCACATCCCGTCTGCGGCCAGAGAGCAGAGGGCCCTCCACTGCTCTGGCCAGCTCTGGTCCGACAAAGTCACCTCTGCTTTGGCAAACGAGCTGGAGAAAAAGTAGACGTACAGACTGGTGGCGGTCTGGGTGCTTAGCTGGAGACAAGGGTTTCTTGCCATCTGCTCCTTCAGGCAGGAACACACGGTCCAGCACACGATGGGGGCAGAGCAGAGATTAAACAGTTTTTCGTTTTTTCTTACCCAACGCAAGATATTCTTAGCTTTGTTTTGGTCAGCAAAGTACCTGATGAAATATTCCTCCCGGTCTCCCTCGGTGAACCCTAAGATTTGGACAAACCATGGATGCAGTAACAACTTCTTAAGATCCTTGGTTCTATACTCCTTGGTTGTGATCAGTAAGGTAGCCCTGGGAACCAACTCTTTCCTCAACAAGTAGAACAGGATTCTGTTGACTGGGAGTTGCTGACACCAGTCTGTACACGGTGGGCTGTCGTCCAAGTCGGAGGGCATGTCCAGTTCCTCAAAGCCATCGATGACAAACAGGAGTCTTTCAGGGTGACTCATGAGCTCTTCGATGGGGGGCTGGGAGTCAGGCCAGTCCCAGGAAAGCAAGCCAGCAAACGTGGTATCCTTCATATCTTTAACTTTATGGCAGCTGATAAAGAAAACATAGGAGAACCTCTGCTGAAAGAGAAAGCCCTCTGCCCAGTGCAGCACGGCCTTCATTGCCAGGGTGGTCTTCCCGACCCCCGCTATTCCCTCTAAGACAATCGTCTGTGGCTGGGCTCCAGTCCTGTTAGGATACAAGAGGCTCTTCAGTTCTTCGTGTTCCTTCTCAGTCACATTGCGGAGATATATATGGCCTTCGGGCCAAGGCATGTTGTCCCACATCATTAATATTTTAGCCTTCATCCTCTCTCTGTACCTTCTTCTGTGAACTAGAACAGAAGTGAGGCAAAACAGAACACAACAATGGTCAGAATGAATTCTGGCCTTAGGAATAGTAAGTTCTTTAAAAAAAAAAAAAAAATGGAGGGGGGCGCCTGGGTGGCTCAGTCATTAAGCGTCTGCCTTTGGCCCAGGGCGTGATCCCGGTGCTCTGGGATCGAGCCCCACATCAGGCTCCTCCGCTGGGAGCCTGCTTCTTCCTCTCCCACTCCCCCTGCTTGTGTTCCCTCTCTCGCTGGCTGTCTCTCTCTCTCTCTCTCTGTCAAGTAAATAAATAAAATCTTTAAAAAAAAAAAAAAGGAACAGAAACCTAGTGACCCTGTGACATCTCAGAACACAGGGGTAGCAGACCCCACAAGCTTTCATAGTGTAAAAGATAGGTCATGGGTCATAGACAATGTAAAAAATCACAAGTTAAATTGGTCTGTAATTCTCCTTTTTGATGGGGTCTTTGCCTGGTTTGGGGATCAAGGTAATACTGGCCTCATGGAATTACAGACTGATTTCCCTGATGAATATGGATGCCAAAATTCTCAACAAGATCCTAGCTAATAGGATCCAACAGTACATTAAAAGGATTATCCATCATGACCAAGTGAGATTCATCCCTGGGACGCAAGGGTGGTTCGACATTTGCAAATCAATGTGCCAGAACATAACAGAAGAGACAAGAACCATATGATCCTCTCAATTGATGCAGAAAAAGCATTTGACAAAATACAGCATCCTTTCCTGATAAAAACCCTCCAGAGTGTAGGGATAGAGGGTACATTCCTCAATTTCATAAAAACCATCTATGAAAAGCCTATAGCCAATATCATTCTCAATGAGGAAAAGCTGGAAGCCTTTCCCTTAAAATCAGGGACACGACAAGGATGCCCACTCTCGCCATTATTATTCAACATAGTACTAGAAGTCCTTGCAACAGCAATCAGACAACAAAAAGGGATAAAGGGTATCCAAATCGGCAAAGAAGAAGTCAAACTGTCTCTCTTCGCAGATGACATGATACTCTATATGGAAAACCCAAAAGACTCCACCCCCAAACTACTAGAATTTATAGAGCAATTTAGTAATATGGCGGGATACAAAAATCAATGCTCAGAAATCAGTGGCATTTCTATACACAAACAATGAGACTGAAGAAAGAAATTAGGGAATCCATCCCGTTTACAATAGCACCAAAAATCATACGTTATCTCAGAATTAACTTAACCAGAGACGTAAAGGATCTATATTCTAGAAACTACAAATCACTCTTGAAAGACATTGAAGAAGACACAAAAAGATGGAAAAACATTTCAGCTCATGGATCGGAAGAATTAACATAGTTAAAATGTCCATGCTACCCAGAGCAATCTATACTTTCAGTGCCAACCCGATCAAAATACCAATGACATTTTTCAAAGAACTGGAACAAATAGTCCTTAAATTTTTATGGAACCAGAAAAGGCCCTGAATCACCAAGGAATTGTTGAAAAGGAAAAACAAAGCTGGGGGCATCACAATGCTGGATTTCGAGCTGTACTACAAAGCTGTGATCACAAAGACAGCATGGTACTGGCACAAAAACAGACACATAGACCAATGGAACAGAATAGAGAACCCAGAAATGGACCCCCACCTCTTTGGGCAACTAATTTTTGACAAAGCAGGAAAAAACATCCAGTGGAAGAAAAGACAGTCTCTTCAATAAATGGTGCTGGGAAAATTGGACAGCTCCATGCAAAAGAATGAAACTTGACCACTCTCTCACACCATACACAAAGATAAACTCCAAATGGATGAAAGACCTCGATGTGAGACAGGAATCCATCAAAATCCTAGAGGAGAACATAGGCAGCAACCTCTACGACATCGGCCCCAGCAACCTTTTTCATGACACATCTCCAAAGGCAAGAGAAACAAAAGATAAAATGAACTTGTGGGACTTCATCAAGATAAAAAGCTTCTGCACAGCCAAGGAAACAGTCCAAAAAACTAAGAGGCAGCCCACGGAATGGGAGAAGATATTTGCAAATGATGCTACAGATAAAAGACTGGTATCCAAGATCTACAAAGAACTTCTCAAACTCAATACTCGAGAAACAAATAAACAAATCATAAAATGGGCAGAAGATATGAACAGACACTTTTCCAATGAAGACATACAAATGGCTAACAGACACATGAAAAAATGTTCAAAATCATTAGCCATCAGGGAAATTCAAATCAAAACCATACTAAGATACTACTTTATGCCAGTTAGAATGGCAATAATTGACAAGGCAAGAAAAAACAATTGCTGGAGAGGATGTGGAGAAAGGGGATCCCTCCTACATTGTTGGTGGGAATGCAAGTTGGTACAGCCACTCTGGAAAACAGTGTGGAGGTCCCTTAAAAAGTTAAAAATTGAGCTACCCTATGATCCAGCCATTGCACTACTGGGTATTTACCCCAAAGATACAGACATAGTGAAGAGAAGGGCCATATGCACCCCAATGTTCATAGCAGCATTGTCCACAATAGCTAAATCATGGAAGGAGCTGAGATGCCCTTCAACAGATGACTGGATTAAGAAGTTGTGGTCCATATATACAATGGAATATTACTCAGCCATCAGAAAGAATGATTACACAACATCTACAGCAACATGGATGTGACTGGAGGAGATTATGCTAAGTGAAATAAGTCAAGCAGAGAAAGACAATTATCATATGGTTTCACTCATTTATGGAACATAAGAACTAGGAAGATCGGTAGGAGAAGGAAGGGAAGAATGAAGGGGGTTAAACAGAAGGGGGAATGAAGCATGAGAGACTATGGACTCTGGGAAACAAACTGAGGGCTTCAGAGGGTAGGGGGTGGGGGATTGGGATAGGCTGGTGATGGGTGGTAGGGAGGGCATGTATTGCATGGTGCACCGGGTGTTATATGCAACTAACGAATCATGGAACTTTACATCAAAAACCAGGGATGTACTGTATGGTGACTAACAAAATATTTTTTAAAAATATTTTTAAAAAATGGGCAGAAGATATGAACAGACACTTTTCCAATGAAGACATACAAATGGCCGACAGACACATGAAATACTGTTTGACATCATTAGCCATCAGGGAAGTTCAAATCAAAACCACATTGAGATACCACCTTACGCCAGTTAAAATGGCAAAAATGGACAAGGCAGGAAACAACAAATGTTGGAGAGGATGTGGAGAAAGGGGAACCCTCGTACACTGTTGGTGGGAATGCAAGTTGGTACAGCCACTTTGGAAAACAGTGTGGAGGTCCCTTAAAAAGTTAAAAATAGAGCTACCCTATGATCCAGCAATTGCACTACTGGGTATTTACCCCAAAGATACAGACGTAGTGAAGAGAAGGGCCATATGCACCCCAATGTTCACAGCAGCATTGCCCACAATAGCTAAATCATGGAAGAAGCCGAGATGCCCTTCAACAGATGACTGGATTACGAAGATGTGGTCCATATATACAATGGAATATTCCTCAGCCATCAGAAAGAACGATTACACAACATTTGCAGCAACATGGACGGCACTGGAGGAGATAATGCTAAGTGAAATAAGTCAAGCAGAGAAAGACAATTATCATACGGTTTCACTCATTTATGGAACATAAGAACTAGGAAGATCGGTAGGAGAAGGAAGGGAAGAATGAAGGGGGGTAAACAGAAGGGAATGAAGCATGAGAGACTGTGGACTCTGGGAAACAAACTGAGGGCTTCAGAGGGGAGGGGGTGGGGGAATGGGATAGGCTGGTGATGGGTAGTAAGGAGGGCACGTATTGCATGGAGCACTGGGTGTTATATGCAAATAATGAATCATGGAACACTGCATCAAAAACTGGGGATGTACTCTATGGTGACTAATACAACAAAATAAAATTATAAATAAATAAATAAATATTTTTTAAAAATCACAAGTTATCAACATTCATCAACACCGGGCCCTAGAGGACATTGGAACACCAGAAACACTGAGGGAGAAGGTTTCTCAAACTGGACAATTACACCCAAGCCATTCAACACCGGTGCACTAGGGAAATTACCAGCAAGCTCTCAAACAGATTTCCTCATACTGACTTTTCTAAGTTATCACAAAATGGGTCCCCGGAAGCAGTGGTGAGAAAGACAGACGGACGTAGAAGCTAGGCAAAGAGGGGACATCTGAGAGCAGAAAACGGAATTTGAGATTAAATCAAGTCCTGGGATGGGAAATACGTGGCAACTGATACCGACTCGGGAAGGATGTGCAGCTCCAGGTAACTATCTAGAAATAGTGACGAGGGAGCGGATGGATTCCTTGTTATACCCGATGACATTATACTTCTCAAAGAATTTGGAGAGGATAATTGCATGGAAAGTTTAAAAAGGAATTGTTAACTCAAAAACAGGCAATGATTCCCCCAAGGAGGCATGTGTAGTGAGCTGAACAGTGACCCCCCCCCCCAAATAGATATGCCCACATCCTCATGCCCGGAACCTTGTGCAGCAAATGTAAGGACCTTGAGGAGAGGAATTGTCCTGGAGTCAAATGTATTCTCCCAACAGACAGAGTTCTGACCCACAACAGGAGATGGCCATGTGGCTACAGAGGCCGAAGTTGGAGGGATGTGGCCACAAACCCAGGAATGCCACCAGAAGCCGGATAAACAAGGATGAGGCTCCCCGCGGACCCCAGGAGGAAGCATGACCCTGCTGACACCTTCATTTTGGACTAATCCAGAACGGTGAGGGAGTAAATGTCTGTTATTTCGGCCAGTTTGTGGAAATTTATCATGGCAGCCCTAGGGAAAAAAGAATAGCATATATTCCTGATGTATCATGTGGCTCAGCACTGATTTATATCCATGACACTGAGTGCTGATTGCGCCACGAAAATAATTGGAGAGGTATTTAGCTTCCCTGATAATGGATTGAAAAACCAAGAGGTCGTTGTGGATATTAATCCCTTTTGAGCACAGAGATAGTGAAAGTGGCAGCCAAGGGTGGCATATAGTTGCTTCTACGGAATAGAACTCAAGGGTTGAGCAATGGATCGACGTTTTTCACTACAAGTTTTAGGTTTCCGTGATTCATTCTGGATTATAACACCAGCACATATATTTAAAACCAAACCCATTCCATAGCTGCATGTATTACTTTGTCAACACGAAAATCTCCGTCAACTGGTACAAAAAGAAAATGCCGTTACCTATTAACGCAACAAAATTACAAAGTCCAGAAACAGACACTGGTATCTAAGAACAGAGAATGGAGTCAGAGAAACTATCCAGTTTACAGCAACTTATTATTCAGCGAGCAGCAGTGCAAGAACAGGTCGGGAATGGTATCATTTCCTACAAGCTATAAATAGAAGGACATTTCAGAGGTGGTGGCAGTTACAGACCCAATAAATGGATGCCCCATCAAGCAAGTTAGCCATGAGCACCATAAAGGAGGATACGAACCTCCTTCTTCTTCTGGCATCTCTGCTGCTTCTTGGTTTGGATCTTGGGGTTCCCATGACTGTGCCATTTCTGAAACAAACAGTGACAGGGGGATAGTGAGATACCCACGCTGAAAACGGCCAGTGATGGATGCTCTCCGCAGAGCCAAGTATTGCTGGCAAGCTGGAGACTGAACAGACAAAGGAATCCCATCCTCCAGCTCCATCAGCTGCAGTACTTTGGACCCAGGCACCCCTGTCAGGAGCGCTCTCTGCCCACACGCACAGGGCTCACTGCCTCACCTCCAAGTCTTGGCTCAAATTTTAGCTCGACGGTGCTGGGCAGTCCTGATTAGTACTGTCCCTGATCCCTACAGCACCCCCGAGACTCTCCCCATTCACCTTTCTCTCTCTCCATTGCGTTTGCCACCTCCTAACACACCATGTAGTGTACGTATTTCTTACGTTCAGTACCTCTCTTCACCCCACTGAACGAGGGACACAAATGGCTAGCCTCTGTTGGCTCACTTGCCCCAAGGATGCAGAACAACGCCCAGTGCATAGAAACCACTCTACTGTTTCTGGATACCAGAATACCATAGGAATAAAAGCACCAAGAACTGGGTTCTAACTTGAGCCTCGCTCTATGTAATTTCACAAAACCTCTCTGAATGCCCCGTTCCTCATGAGCTAAAGCGCCCCTTCCAAGTCGAACTCACGCAGCAGAAACTCCTATTCCACTACCCGAGGCTCAGCGGCTGTGAGCTAATGCCCCGTAAGGGATAACAGCTCTAACGGAGACGTGGCTCTAACATTTCTAAGTCCACTGGTTGTCAAGGTTCGCAGGACTCGATCTGGGTAGCCAGCTGGGTCCCGGGCTTCCTCCTCATGCCCCACGGTCCTTTGAAGAACTACCACCTGTCATTCTCCACTATGGCGAGCTTGGCCAAAAAAACCACCAGTTCTGTGGAGACCCACAGAGCCTACCTGTGGGGTCTGTCCGGGGTTAGGTCAGCTCTCCCTGAATGGGAAATCTTATGAGCATGGCGCAGTGAGCTAAGATCATCCCTCATCCCTGGCTCCGTTTATCAGCTGCACGACACACTGCATTCCTCTGTGGCACATTAACCCGGTGATGCAATCCCTCCAGACTATAGCCTCGCTGCCACAATCCATACTTATGTACATTACTCTCAAGGCTCTAGATCCAGCTGGGGCCACCTACGAAAAGAGCCAACACAACAACCTAGAATTTAAGTCCAATTCCTTTAAAAAAAAAAAATCCCAATTCTGACTTCCCTTTGTCTGCCTAGGAAAGCCTGTTGAATGACAGATTCGCCAACCCAAAATCTGTTGAAATAGTCTTGGGTAGGGTGGAAGGTATGTGCCATGAAATGACAAAGACATTCCCAGTTCTGATACTGCCCATCTGGCATCGTCTCAAACTAGCAGCTGGAATCCAGAAAAACCCACCCCGAAGATAAACGAATGTGTGAGAACTTCCCCAGCATCTAAACATTTCCTCCTAGAAACTCAGACGTAGGTACAGATGGCCGGGTTTTCAAGGAGAGAGAACAGGGGCCCAGTGTGAGTCATTTGCTCACGGTTACAGCTGGTTAAGCAGACCAGGCTTTGAATCCGGGCACTCTGACACCAAACCTGAGCTCCTAAACCCAGGGCCCCCCAAAGATAGCAGACATGTGCCCGCAGACACACAGGCATTCACATACCCACAACACAGCATCGTTCAAGCACAGAGACTCTCGTCGTGCCACATTTCCTAGGAGATGGAACCAAGGGGGAAGTAGAAGCTGTCCTGACCCCTGGACCTTTACGTCATCACGCACATCGCCAGGGAGATGATGTGGTCTAGGGCTTTTCCCCCTGACGAGGTATCCTCACGTGCCACGCCCCCTCAGAAGGCCAAGTGGGAACCAAATAAGGACCAGAAGAACGGGCTCCTTCAGTGTGCCACGTCTGGCTCTGCGGCTTCGTACAGGACCGGCGGCCAGAAAGGAGGTTCTTCCTTTAATGGCATTTTCCTCCATGCAAACGCCTCTCTCTGGGATCACCAGTCTAAAACAGGATTTAAGGATTCTAGGCTCCATTCTCCAGCTCTCCGCTCAATACCTGCCTGTTCTACACAAGAGAAAAGGAGGGGTTTCAAATGAAGGGGGACGAGGGGGGGAAGGGAACAGAGGAAGGGTGGGGGGGGTGGACAGGGAAATCGAGTCCCTACCCAGCCTCCTGCCTGCCAGGAGATACACAGAGCCTGCAATTCCAGGACTCAGAGTCTCCAGGGTGGGAGCTCTCATGTGGCCAGCGCCCACCCCTACTGCTTAGAACTCATGCCTTCATTTTGGGGCAAGAGATGCCATATACGGTCAAGTACAGAGCCTCTGAAGACCCACTACTTGGGTTCAAGTCACCAGCTCTGTGACCTTGGGCAACTCACTTGAGCTCTGGGCCCAGTTTCCTTGTCTACAAAACTGGAAAACAGTCTTCACTCAGAAGGAGGTCCTAAGTCCAAATTCACAGGAGGCATTGGGATCAAGGCCCGGCTCCTAACAGGTACCAGCAAAAGTTAGAGCATTTTGCACGGGTCTCAGAGACAGCTGGTTCTGCCCTCCAGTGGCCCTCCAAGGCTCGCTGCAGAGAGAAAACTAGATAAAACCACGTGGGTTTTTATTTTGTAGGAAAATGGGATCAGCGATACCTTCGGGAAAATGATAGAAACAAAAATAATCGCACAGTTCCACACTTGCTAACTGGTTATGCAACACATCGGCGCTACGCTCAAGACCACACGGTCCGACAGCACAGCAGGCAGTGAGCAAGCTACCGCCTGAGACTACGGACACAGCACGCACTTGACCTTGGGGGGGGGGGAAGCCTGACGTTTCCTTGAGGGTGTGGGAAGGTTATGGGAAGTGGAAAGAGCCACCTAAAATCAGACAGTAAACAGAAGGGGGAATGAACCACGAGAGACTGTGGACTCTGGGAAACAAACTGAGGGCTTCAGAGGGGAGAGGGGTGGGGAATGGGATAGACCGGTGATGGGTAGTAAGGAGGGCACGTACTGCATGGTGCACTGGGTGTTATATGCAACTAATGAATCATCGAGCTTTACATCAGAAACCAGGGATGTACTGTATGGTGACTAACATAACAATAAAAAATTATTATAAAAAAATAAAAATAAAATCAGACAGTAAGTTCTGGGTGGGCGTGGCTCGTGCTAGGGTAGGGGTAGATGTTTGAGGCGTGTGTATGCGTGTGTACATGCTGTATTTTCCTTCACGGCCTGGCTCAGCTGGGTGCAGTGTTCTTGTTTTGTTTTGTTGGCATTTACCTAGTGTTTCCCTTGTAGGAAAACGGATCCTGTATAAGCAAACATGAAATTCCGGTTATACTCAAATAGCTCCCTCATACTGCAGCTGCATTGGAAGAAATCTGTATTTTCTTTTTTTTTTTTTAATAATAATTTTTTATTATATTATGTTAGTCACCATACAGTACATCCCTGGTTTCTGATGCAAAGTTCGATGATTCATTAGTTGTGTATAACACCCAGTGCACCATGCAATACGTACCCTCCTTACTACCCATCATCAGTCTATCCCATTCCCCCACCCCCTCCCCTCTGAAGACCTCAGTTTGTTTCCCAGAGTCCATAGTCTCTCATGCTTCATTCCCCCTTCTGATTACCCCCCCCTTCTTTTTTTCTCTTAATGTAAATTCAGCTAGCCGGCTTCTAGTACATCATTAGTTTCAGATGTAGTGTTCAATAAGTTATCACTTGTGAATAACACCCAGCATTCATCACATCATGTGCCCTCCTTAGTGCCCAGTTACCCCGTCCCCCCATCCACTCCCCTCCAGGAGGAGAGCTGTATTTTCAAAAGAAGGTTTGCAACACAACTGAGTGTACCTCTCCACACAACTGTGGGAATCACCGTTCCCCTACCCCCCCCCCAGGCTAGAGCTCCGGATCTTTGTAGCCTTTCCACCGCTACCTGAAACTTTCATAGCCCAGCAGGGAGATTCTTTCATAGGGGTAGCTAGGAATTGGGTAGGCCCCCATAAAAATCCAGCAACAATCTCCTTGTTCCCATGAGCACCAGGCACATGCTCGTCTGTCCCTCCCTCCCATCCGTCCGTCCGTCCGTCCGTCCCTCCCTCCCGTGAACCCACTCACCGTTCAGCCTTGCTCTAACTTCCACACACAATGGAGTCAGATTCATGTTCTCGAAGATGCTGAGGGTCACTTCCCATATCTGCTTTTCTGAGAAGTATTCACTCAACAAACTTAACAGATTAATGGGATCACTGGCTTTCAAGTTTGCCCAGGGGATCTTCTGGAAGTTCTCCAGCAGCAGCTCTGGGGCCTGGAGGCACAGCTTGAATTCCTCCAGCTGAGACCGATCCAGACCCATGAGGTAAGACAGCAGCTTATCATAGGGACCGTTGTCGAAATAGACATTCTCGCAGGAGCTCATCTTGCCCAACACTCAAGACTCCCAGCTTCGCCCAGGAACTCCTACACCCACAGAACGGAACCTGTAGAGAAGAGAGTTGAAACCGTGAGCCAGGATTTCAGCTCCTCCGAAACAAATCTACACACTTTTTCTACTTTCTCCCAGTACCACTTCCTGCTCTCTGTGTTTGTACACGTGTCTCTCTCACACGCTCTCTCTCTCTCTCTCTCCGGCGCAAGAATGTAAACTCCCTTGGGACAGAGACGGTGTCTGCTCTGGGTGCCCCACCGGAGCCTAGAGCTGGAGCTGGCACACCGAGAGGAAAGAGCAATACTGAACACTCATTCTCCACTACGATCGGTCACCCTCGTTGCATTCTCTAAGACACCAGTGACACACAGTGTGTCAGTCATCTCGACTGAATAAAAGTGACAATGAAATGCCATCGTTAAATTGCTATAAAGAAAAATAACACCCTGCCCACCTAGGTTACATGTCCAGTAAAAATGTCCTTTAAAAATGAAGGACAAATACAGAATCTTAACTATTGAGAACAGACTGATGGTTACCAGAGGGGATGTTGGGGGGCAACAGGTGACGGGTGTTAAGGACGGAACTTGTGATGAACACCAGGTGTTGCATGAAGTGTGGAATCGCTATACTGCACACCTGAAACAAATGTCACACTGTATGTTAACTGGACTTTGGAAACATCTTTATTTTATCTTCATTTTTAAAGTTTTTATTCAATCAAACACTGAGTTGCCAGGGGCTGGTGAGCTGTGGGTCTAAAGTTACTAGCTCTCGGTTACATGACGAATAGTTCCGGGGACCTAGCGTACAGCATGGCAACCATGGTTAGTAGTGCGTACTTGAAATTCACCAAGAAAGTAGATCTCAAGTGTCCTCACCACACACGGAAAAGGTAACCATGTGAGGTGGGTGTATTAACTAGCTTGATTGTGGGGATCATTTCACAATGAACATGTGCATTAAATCACCATGTTGTACATCTTTAAGAAGAATCACCTACAACTTAAATATATACAATATTTGTCCATCTTGCCTCAATAAAGCTGGAAATTTCAAAAAAGATTTTTTAAAGCAGACAGAATTCATTGCCAGCAAATACACACACACACACACACACCCCACGAAAAACTACCTAAAAACTTTTTCAGACAAAAATATGACAGAACATAAAGAGAGACACAGAAATGGTCAATGTGGGGATGACCATGCAAGAATATTAAACCTTAATAATATGTTGTATTATATTAAAATATATAATAAATAAAATATATATAAAATATATATATAATAAAATATAAATAAAATAAACAAAATACATAAATATTTATTTATTCATATATTAAGACACTAACATATGGGGTAAAACAGAGGCGGTGACACAGGATGAGAGGAAGAAAGCTCAGCTGCTCCCTGATTCTCGTGTTGACCCCTCATGACATCATCTCAGGCAGACCACCTGTCAGAGATAAATACTGAACCCTCTACAGTAACCACGGTAACAAGAGAATGTGTAACTTACAGAAAATACTTAATTCCTTCGGAAAATGACAAGAATAAAAACACAGAAAACAAAGAGCGAGAGGGCATAGCAAAACCCCGAGGTGTTGGCAATCATAGAAACATAAATGGGATAAGTACTAACTCAAGAAAACTGTCAAACTGGATTAAAAGGTGAAAGGCAGGGGCGCCTGGGTGGCACAGCGGTTAAGCGTCTGCCTTCGGCTCAGGGCGTGATCCCGGCGTTCTGGGATCGAGCCCCACGTCAGGCTCCTCCGCTATGGGCCTGCTTCTTCCTCTCCCACTCCCCTGCTGTGTTCCCTCTCTCACTGGCTGTCTCTATCTCTGTTGAATAAATAAAATAAAATCTTAAAAAAAAAAAGTGAAAGGCAGATGACAGGTATCAAAGCATAGAACATTTAAAGTTAATATGAAAAAAAAATGCAGTGTTCACACCCTAATCAGAACAAGTATAGCTGTAACATTACCTAAGTACATTTAAAGGCAAATTTGTCACGAAACACGGAGGACATTTTATAATAGGACCGGTCCGGCAGGAAGATAGAGAAGCTCTAAATTTTTATGTACCTAGTAGCATAGCTTCAAATTACGTAAAGCAAAAATAGAAATAAAAAGATGGTGAACTGGAGATTAAAGGCTTAAGGGAACAGGCAGGAAAAAGTACAAGATACAGAACATTGGAACCACATCGTTAACCAGCTCGACCTAACTGAGGTATAAATATAGAACACTACCCCCAACAACTGTGATACAAACATCCTAATTTTACTAATGGTCAGAACACTTGTAAATAAAGTTTTATTGAAACAAACAAAGAACACTTCAAGAGGCATCTCACACATGAGGTTATGCAAATGGCCCATGAAGGGGACTCCTCAGAAAATTCCCGTTAGAGCCACAAGAAAAGAATTCTACCCCGACCCGGAGGAGCTGGAATTTCAGGGCCAACATGCAGTGCCGTCACTGGTGTGCAACCAGAATAAGCACGCCTCCCCCGCACGAGTGTGAGAAGATACAGCCTCTGTGCACCGCCCCCTGGCAGCAAATCCTAGAGCTACAAGGGCACAGATCCCACAGTTCCCCTCCCAGGTACGTGTCCAAAACACACGGACAAGAGTGTTTACGGCAACTCTAGCTGGTGACAGTCAAACACGGGGAGGAAGCCAAACTTCCACCAATGTGGAAATGTGTCCCATCCATACAATGGCATTCTATACAGAAATAAAGATAAAACCCACCAACCGACACATACAAGAGCGCGAATCAACCTCACGATCATTAGTCGAGCAGAAGAGAACAGATCACAACAGGTACACACTGCATAACGTCTTTATATGAAGCTCAGAAATTAACCCACCACGATACAACTTAGAATCGTGGTTAGTTCTGGGGGATCCTGGGAGGGGCACTGGGAGGCATTCTAGAGCACTGGAAATATTCAGGGTCGAATAGGGAGAGGGTGCATTGCACTGTATGCAGAAGGCCTTAAGCTGCTATCAGGACAAGTCTGAACAAATGAGTGAAACAAGTCAAGCAGAGAAAGACAATTATCATATGGTTTCTCATAAGAACTAGGAAGATCTGTAGGGGAAGAAAGGGATAAAGAAAGAGGGGGTAATCAGAAGGGGGAATGAAGCATGAGAGACTATGGACTCTGAGAAACAAACTGAGGGCTTCAGAGGGGAGGGAGGTGGGGGAATGGGATGGACTGGTGATGGGTAGTAAGGTGGGCACGTATTGCATGGTGCACTGGGTGTTACATGCAACTAATGAATCATCGAACTTTACATCAAAAACCAGGGACGTACTGTATGGTGACTAACATAATAAAAAAAAATAAAAAAAAGTTAACAGAGAGCAGAGATGTCCGCCAACAGATGAATGGATAAAGAAGACAGGATGTCATGGGCACTGGGTGTGATATACAACTAATGAATCGTTGAACACTACATCAAAAACTAACGATGTACTATGTTGGCTCACTGAATTTAAATTTTTAAAAAGTTAACAATTTTTCTCACTGGTGTAAAAGGGGGAAAGGATTTTCCTCATTTTTATTTATTTATTTATTTATTTATTTATTTATTTATTTATTTATTTTAAAGATTTTATTTATTTATTTGACAGAGATAGAGACTGCCAGCGAGAGAGGGAACACAAGCAGGGGGAGTGGGAGCGGAAGAAGCAGGTTCATAGGAGCCTGATGTGGGGCTCGATCCCAGAACGCCGGGATCACGCCCTGAACCGAAGGCAGACGCTTAACCAATGTGCCACCCAAGCGCCCCGGATTTTCCTCATTTTAAAATTTCCATCTTATCGAGGTATAATTGACAAAACTGTAAGATACTTAAAGGAGTAGGTTGTGGTGATTTGATAAATGTATACATTGTGAAGGGTTCCCCCTCATCGAGTGAATTACCACATCATCACCTCGATTATATGCACACGTGAAAACATTCAAGTTCCACCCAGCAAATTTCAATTATACACTACAGTGTTATCAAGTATAGTCCCCATGTGTTACATTAGATCCTCAGATCTTACGCATCTTATAGCCAAAAGTGGTACCCTCTCACCAACCTCTCCCTATCTCCTCCATCTTCCAATCCCCTGCCACGTGGATGAGCCTGGATGACATTTTGCTAAGTGAAATAAGCCACACAGAGACAAATACTGCATGGTATCACTTATGTGTGTAATCTTAAATTAAAAAAAAAAAAGTAAAATCCTAGAACCAGGAAGTAGACAAGTGGCTGCCCCTTCCTTTCCTTAAGACATTTCTTTAGCAAACTTCTCATTATAAATTCTTTCTCTGCCCCCTTTGAGATGCACAGAAATACCTGAGAAGTCTGCATCGCCTCTTGCTGGTGTTACCACCCCTGAGCCGTAAATGCCAGGGGAGATAGCACCCCATCCCTTGGTCTCCAGGATGCTTTAGGTCCTGGTTCCATGCCGTGATTACCTGCCTACCCTAGAGGAGCTCTAAGTTTCATTACTTTTTGGGGGAAAGACCATTAGCTCACACAAATGGTCACCCCAATTACCAGGTAAATTTAGGATGAAATGCACGTATCAGATGTTGCCGTCAACTCTCATACAAGTCCTTGTACTTTAAGACCAGGTATCATGTATCTTGAGAACACGCATGTAACTTGCTGTATCTTCCGGCTTTAAGAGAAGGGCCAAATTTCTATCTGCCTTTGTGTTCTCTTCAGCGGATTGCCTGTGACGCACTTTGCAGTCCGGCTTCATGCTTATTCAAGAATAAAACTTTCTCAAGGGGCGCCTGGGTGACACAGCGGTTAAGCGTCTGCCTTCGGCTCAGGGCGTGATCCCGGCGATCTGGGATCGAGCCCCACATCAGGCTCTTCTGCTATGAGCCTGCTTCTTCCTCTCCCACTCCCTCTGCTTGTGTTCCCTCTCTCGCTGGCTGTCTCTATCTCTGTCGAATAAATAAATAAAAAATCTTTAAAAAAATAAATAAAACTTTCTCTTAATTTTGTGCAGAGGTTTTCTGGGTTGGCAGGAGCTTTTGTCGTTAATTATTTCCCCCAACACTGTATAATTACGGATGTCTGTGGTTTACTTGTGATGAGCACTGGGTGAAATAAGTGTTGTGAATCACTAAACTGTACACCTGAAACTAACATTACATTGTGTTAACCCAAATTTAAACAAAAACCTAAAAAAAAAAAAAAAAAAGACATCCATGCCTTACGCAGGTTACATTTCCACAAAGAAGAACCAAGGAAATCCAAGATTGCAAGAAGTGCAAGATCACTGTGCTAAGACCCGCACAATGAGTCAGCGACAGCCTTGTGCATCTGAGCCTTGCCTTGCAGAATTACTTCAATATCTCCCAGGCTGGAGCAGGAACAGACTGCCAAGATTCCCGCAATTTCATAGCCACACGGACAGAAAGTTCATAAGGTTCTGCCTAATATTTGAGTGCCTACCTCATGACAGTTATGGAAAAAAAAAACAACAACAACCCAGCCCTGCTGCAAGCTCTCCAGTCTAACAAGGAGGACACCAAGGTTTGGTCCCGCTCACCATTTTATTCCAACACCGCCCAACACACTGCGGGCACCCAAGTATTTATTGAACAGCGGTTAACACAAGGGGAAGAGTATTCAACCTAGCTTAGCCTCAAGAGTCAAGAAGAAGTCGGCAGTCAGCCTCTAGTCCAGCCGTTGCACTCCTGGGTGTCCACGCCCAAAGAGCTGAGGACAGATGAGCAAACGCTCGTACACATACATTCCGAGCAGCACGGCTCACAAAACACAGACGGCGGAGCACCGTCCATCGACACGTGAGGGCATGAAAGGTGATGTATCCACACGGTGGACTATTATTCAGTCATAAAATAGAAGGCGGCAGGTTCAGATCCCTGCTACCGTGTGGATCAGTCTCAAACACTGTGCTCAGTGAAAGAAGCCGGACACGCAAGGCTCCATGTTGCATGCTTCCACGTATACGAAATGCACAGATTAGGTAATCCCATAGAGACAGAAAGCAGGTGGGTGGCTGCCAGGGGCTGCAGGGTGGGAGAAGGTGGGGTGACCGCCTAACGGGTTCACGTTTCCTTTGGGGTGATGAAGGTGTTTAGGGAATTAAAGGGGATGATTGCACAAGGCTGTGTATGTACTAAGCACCCCCGAAATGTGCACATTGAAATGGTTGTATGTTGTGTGAATTTCAGCTCAATTAAAAAAAAAAACTATGAAAAAAGTTTGATGAAGAAGAAAGCATTTAAGATGCATTAGCGGAAAAGTAGAGTGTGTGGGGTAAGGACGAGGTTCTGTCTCAGGCTGAAGAAATGTCCCCAGAGTAAGAACGTGCCAACAAAAGGGCATGGAAATCACACTTGATTTTCTTTTATTAAGTTCAATTAGCCAACACATAGTACACCTCTAGTTGTGGATGTAGCGTTCAGCGATTCATTAGTTGCGTATCACAGCCAGTGCTCATCACACCACGCCCTTCATGCCCGTCAGCCAGTCACCCCATCCCCCACCCACCTTTTCCGCAACCCTCAGGTTGTTTCCCAGAGCGCAGGGTCTCTCATGGTTCGTCTCCGTCTCTGATCTCTTCCCATTCAGTTTTCCCTCTCTTCCCCTACAGTCTTCTGTGCTATTCCTTATGTTCCACATGAGTGAAACCATAGGACAGTTGTCTTTCTCTGCTTGACTTACTTCCCTTAGCATAATCCCCTCCAGTCCCGTCCGTGTTGATGCAAATGGTAGGTATTTATCCTTTCTGGTGGCTGAGGAATATTCCATTGTATGTAGGAAAGCCTAGGTCTTTCTGATGTGCATCAGGGCTGTTTAGAATCAGGTGAGCAGCTTTAAAAAGACAAGATTTAGGTCTGCTCTGCCCCCACATCCTTAGGAATGTGGATATAATCAGTCTGGGGTGGGGCCCACTGACAATATTTTCATCTGTTTCCCATGTAGACTGAAGGTGCTCCCAAGTCTAAGTGAAGGGCTCTTTGTTGCTCAAATATCTGCCCCCCGAGCACAAAGGAGCTGGAAGCAAATGGAACATCAGAAACAGAAGCCACTTGATTACCCAAAACCTCGGTCCCCACCAGTGGTTCATTTCCTAGATGCAAAAAAGAAACCCGTTAAGAAGTTCTGAGTCTAGGAGCACCTGGGTGGCTCAGTCTGTTAAGCACCTGCCTTCGGCTCAGGTCGTGATCTCAGGGTCCTGGGATCGAGCCTGCATCGGGCTCCCTGCTCAGTGGGGAGTCTGCTTCTCCCTCTGCCTCCTGCGTCTGCTCCTGCTTCCCCTGCTTGTGCTCACACTCTCTATCAAATAGCCAAATCTTTAAAACAAACAAACACTTTCTGAGTCTGTCTCTACCTCTCCTTGGAACACCCTGAGCAGCAAACCTCAAGGACCCTTGGCTCTGCTCAAAGTTTGCCTTCATCCCTCAACCAGAGGACAACCCCTGGGATGTGCAATGTCCCTAAGCTCAGTGATCAGGAGGAAGGGGAGGGAACAGGAGATCTACACACACACACACAGCCACAGCCACACACACACGCACAGCCACAGCCACACACACACGCACAGCCACAGCCACACACACACGCACAGCCACAGCCACACACACACGCACAGCCACACACACACGCACAGCCACACACACGCACAGCCACACACACGCACAGCCACAGCCACACACACACGCACAGCCACAGCCACACACACACGCACAGCCACAGCCACACACACACGCACAGCCACAGCCACACACACACGCACAGCCACAGCCACACACACACGCACAGCCACACACACACGCACAGCCACACACACGCACAGCCACACACACGCACAGCCACACACACGCACAGCCACACACACGCACAGCCACAGCCACACACACGCACAGCCACAGCCACACACACGCACAGCCACAGCCACACACACGCACAGGCACAGCCACACACACAGCCACACACACAGCCACACACACAGCCACACACACAGCCACACACACAGCCACACACACAGCCACACACACAGCCACACACACAGCCACAGCCACAGCCACAGCCACACACATGCACAGCCACAGCCACACACATGCACAGCCACAGCCACAGCCACACACACACAGCAATATTACCCAGCCTTAAAAAAAGGAAAGCCTGCCATTTGTGAACCTGGAGAACCTTACAGTAAGTGCAATAATCCAGACACAGAAAGACAAATACTGAGTGGCCTCACTTATACGTGGAATCTGAAACCGTGAACCTCACAGAAGAAGAGAGTAGACTGGTGATCTCCAGGGGCTGGGGGAGGGGGAAAGAGGGGTTATGACTGAAGGATACAAAGTGGTAGTCACCCTGGATGAAGAAATTCTGGAGAGCTAGTGTACAGCGTAGGACCTATGATGAACAATACTGTATTTTGTGCTTACAATATGCTAAGAGGGTAAATCTTAAGTGTTCTTATCACAAAAATAGTAAGAAAGAGGATGGGAGGAAGCTTTGGGCAGGAATGGATAGGTTTATGGCCTTGACAGTGGTGATCATTTCACAGGTGTATACCCATCCCCCAAATGCATTGAATTGTACACATTCAACATTACCATTCACATGTCCAAAAAATGCCAGTAGACAGAAGAGTGGTCACAAATCCAAGCAATGAAAAATGATGAGGTATCAAAGAAAGTAAAAGGATTATCTACTTAAAAATATCTCTAGTTCAATTTTGTCAATCTTACAAATAAACCCCAAAATATCTCAAAGTTTATACACAATATTTATGACAAAAAAAAAAAAAAAAGATCTGCTATTCCCCTCAGAGCTTGGCCCAGCCAGGACACCGGTCATCTCAAGTCCCAGGGAGCACTGAGGGCAGCACAGGAGAGGCTTGAGGCTACTGGTCTGCAGACTTGCCTCTCTGACAAGGACATCCTTCAGAACAGAGAGCTATTAAAACCCATCCCAAACAAAAGCAAAAATGAACTACTGGGACTTCATCAAGATAAAAAGCTTCTGCACAGCAAAGGAAACAGTCTACAAAAGGAAAAGCCAACCTACGGACTGGGAGAGGATATTTGCAAATGACATAACAGATAAAGGGCTGATATCCAAGATCTATAAAGAACTTATCAAACTCAATACTCAAAAAACAAAGAATCCAGTCAAGAAATGGGCAAAAGATGTGAACAGACATTTCTGCAAAGAAGACATCCAAATGGCCAACAGACACATGAAAAAATGTTCCACATCACTCAGCAACAGGGAAATACAAATCAAAACCACAATGAGATACCACCTCACACCAGTCAGAATGGCTAATTAACAAGTCAGGAAACAACAAATATTGGCGAGAATGCAAAGAAAAGGGAACCCTCTTACACTGTTGGTGGGAGTGCAAGCTGGTGCAGCCACTCTGGAAAATAGTATGGCAATTACTCAAGACGTTAAAAATAGCGCCCCTATGACCCAGCAATTGCCCTACTGGGTATTTACACCAAGGATACCGAAGTAGTGAAGAGAAGGGCCATATGCACCCCAATGTTCATAGCAGCCATGTCCACAGTAGCCAAACTGTGGAAGGAGCCAAGAGGTCCATCGACAGATGACTGGGTAAAGAAGATGTGGTTCATATATACAATGGAATATCATTCAGCCATCGGAAGGGATGAATACCTATCATTTGCGATGACGTGGATGGAACTGGAGGGTATTATGCTAAGTGAAATAAGTCAAGCCGAGAAAGGTAATTATCATATGGTTTCACTCATATGTGGAATATAAGAAACAGTGCAGAGGATCATAGAGGAAGGGAGGGAAAACTGAATGGGAAGAAATCAGAGAGGGAGACAAACTGTGAGAGACTCTTGATTCTGGGAAACAAATGGAGGGCTGCTGGAGGGGAGGTGGGTGGGGGATGGGATAATTGGGTGTTGGGCATTAAGGAGGGCACGTGATGAGATAACACTGGGTATTATAGGCAACTAATGAATTGATCACTACATCTGAAACTAATAATGTACTATAAGTTGGCTAATTGAACCACGAGAGACTGTGGACTCTGGGAAACAAACTGAGGGCTTTAGAGGGGAGGGGGTGGGGGAATGGGATAGACCGGTGATGGGTAGTAAGGAGGGCACGTATTGCATGGAGCACTGGGTGTTATACGCTAGTAATGAATCATGGAACATTACATCAGAAACTAAGGATATACTGTATGGTGACTAACATAATAAAAAGTTATTACAAAAAATAAAAAATTTAAAAAAAAATCCCCGCAGCCCAAATTCACAGGACAGCACTGAAAGTGGTTGGGAGCTCCTGGGGGAAAGCCCGATGAGGTATTAACGAGGAGAGATCGTGGGAAGTCTGACGGAGTTTGATGCTGTGCCAAGCTCAAACAACTACCAGGAGCCGGCGACCGCTGCACTAGAACTGGCGACACAGCCTTGACCGAGCAGATTGCATGAGCTTACAGACCAGCCCTGAAAACCCATGTTTGCAAAGCCTTCGTGCGTCTTATCCACTTCTCTACCAACTCTCCTGTTAAACGCATACCATCTGCTGCTGCGAGTACAGCCAGTTCTCGTTTGCAGTCATTACGTCCTATCAAGCCAGCAGGAACACTGAATTAGCAAATACTAAACCATTGCTCCTGCAGCCAATACAGGGTTAAAAGCCAGTAAGCATCTGGTCACAGCATTTTTGTCAACCCATCGATGCATAACCTCGTTTTATGTGTGTCTCCGTTTAGAACAGCTTATTCGACACATTGATTCCTTTATACTGACCTCAGGGCCCACAGTACTATTACTCAGGCCTGAAGGACAAACACCTAACACAGGTGTTTCTCTGTAGGGCACAGCACCGGCCTCCTGGAGCGGAGGAACACCAAACAGCACGTTAGCAGTACGCACAGGACACATTAACTAGTCCTGGGATCTCAAAAGAAAAAGCACAAAAATGCAAAAGACAGGTCACCAAACGGACCAGCTAGAAGGACATCTGTATAGAGGATAAGAACTAAAACAAGAAGGCAGAGCACTGGCTCGTCCAAACCCAGCTGGGAGCATTTCTCGAATCTTTCATGTTCTGTGCGTGTCCGAGAAGGACCAGGAGAAAGCACGAGTATTGATTTGGCGGCAGGGGGAGTTAGAAATACACTTTAGCGAGCAGATGAATTCACAGATAAGGAATCCGTGAATAACGGGAAACGACTGTAATTACTATTACAGTGTGCCGAGTCTGAGACGGGATCCTACAAGGTGCCACGAGATCACAGCCCATAGAACAAGCAAGCGAGAGAGGAAAGGGAATTGCAGGAGGCTTGAAGAATCCATCAGACTGAATCAAGGAGGGTGGAAGCCGATACGGGCACAGTGGTCAGTGAAAACCAGAGGAGCAAAAGCCCTGGAGGGAGAAGATACAAGACTGGAGGAGGAACCCGGCGGGAAGTGTTCCCAGAACTATGCAATCTCCTGGGTCTAGAAATCGAGAAGCTTCGAGTCAGAGGACAGAGCAGCAGCCGACTCCTGCTGCTGATTAAGAAAGTGCCAGTAGCAAACTCTGCCCAGCTCCCAGGAAACCACCATTCTAGTCCCTGCCTCTAAGTTTGACTCTTTTAGATACTTCTTAGACGTGTAATCATGCAGTGTTTGTTGTTCCGGGGCTGGCTACCTTCACTCAGCGTAACATCCTCCAGGTTCAGCCACACAAATGGCAGGATTTCTTTCTTTTTTTTTTTTTTTTTTTTTTAAGGCTGAGTAAAATTCTGTCGCACGTATATCCCATAGCCAAGCAGCAGTTATGCAAGAATTAGTTCTAGAGGTTTGCTGTGGTCTGCGAAGTACATACAGTGAACAGTTGTACATGGTGCACTCAGAATTTTGCTAAGAGGGTACGCACAAGCAGCACCAGCTTTTGGACCTTATGGATAATCTACTACCTTGATTGTGGGCTTGTTTTCGGAGTGTACGCCTTTGTCCAAGCTCACAAAATCGTACTTGTTAAGTATGTGCAGGGTTTTTTTAGTCAACCACACCTCGATAAAGCAGATCGTTAAAAAACACACCCACAAGATCCAACAGGGAGAGGAACGCTAGAGAAGGAAAGTTTTGGAGCCACAGAGAGAGGAGACATCACTTACCGATCAGACTGCTAATCCCACGGAGCTTCCCAAATGCCCCAGTTCAGAGAACCTCCCAGAAGTAGCCAGCTGCGCCCCCTCCCCTGCCTGTGATTGGCCCTCCGGCCCCTCCTCAGCCTATCAGGTCTCTCTCCAAGCTCCTAGTTTATGGCTTCCTTCTGACTCCCTCTAGCTAGCTGGAGAAACAACCCAGGACCCAGCTGTCACACATTATCTCTGACACCTTCTCCAGGTCCAAATCATCACCAGCTGGGAAAGGGGAGTCACAAGTGGGTTTCTAGTTAAAACCCGTGCTATCCTGACGTGAATGGAATCTTCCACTCCAGCCAAAGGCCGTTGACGTACCGGTCCTACCATCTGAGAGGTCATGTAGAACGGTGAAAGATAAGAGGGAGAAAGAGCCCATGAGGCCTTAAAATCAAACCACAGAGGCAACCACATCTAGTGACCATTTCTTCTCCCAGTGCCAGGAAAACCACCTGTGACAGCATTCCCTCGTACATGTGAGGGCTTTTCCGCTGAAGTCAGGAACACGATGGGACAGTTTTAATGCCACTGCTACTTAACATCGTCTTGGCGGCATTAGCAGATTGAAATCAAGATTTTAGCTAACCAGGGGCGCCTGGGTAGCTCAGGGGTTGAGCATCTGCCTTCGGCTCAGGGCGTGATCCCGGCGTTATGGGATCGAGCCCCACATCAGGCTCCTCCGCTATGAGCCTGCTTCTTCCTCTCCCACTCCCCCTGCTGGTGTTCCCTCTCTCGCTGGCTGTCTCTCTCTCTGTCAAATAAATAAATAAAATCTTAAAAAAAAAAAAAAAGATTTTAGCTAACCATTTTAAGTTTAAATTAGCAATCTTAAACTGGAAATTAGGAAGCACTTAGAGAAAGGTGTAAGAATTGGAAAGAAATAGACAAAACCATATGTGCAAATGACTTGATTGTGTATCAAAACACCCAAAAGACTCACTGGAAAAACTACTTCCAACATGTATATTTATGTCATTTTCCTACATGCTCTGTCTCTGGGTCTCTCTTTGATGGGGCCTGTTGCTTTCGGTCCCAGATTGGGTCCTGGTGAAACTGAGACCCTCCTTTTGCTCAGTAAAATTACACTCCAGGTAGGGGAGATGGACAGGTGTCCAAGATCATCCGATAAATCTCTCTAGATGTTTTCAAACGGGAAGCAACACACTGGGACTGTCTCCAGTGTCAGCCCTCTGTGAGTTTGGGAAGTTCTCCAAAACCGTAATTTTCTGTAGTGGCTTGTTCTTCTGAATCTCAGGGGTAGGGAAGCATTTCCTTCTCAGACTGAAAGCACCTGTGGGGAAGAAGCCTTGTAGCCCATTACCTGGGACCTGGGATGCTAAATGCTTTCAAAGCTGTGCAGTGCAGGAAGATGATAGGATGGTAATGTGCCAGCCCCAGCCAATGGGAGCGGTGATGTTTACTGCCTGGATCACCAGAGCCTATTAGTGCTGGGGGCAGGGCAGATCAAGTGCTTTTCTTTCTGCTTTGGGAGATGTACTTGACGGGAAGGAGCCAGGGAGCCTAATTCCCTTTGGGGTGAGTGTTGTATTTTCTCTCTCCTGTCCCTATCATCCGCATCATCTCACTTTCTTAGAGTTACAATGACAGACACCCAAATTCACCAAGTCAGTAGGCTCGTATCAAAAATGCAAAGCAGAGCTAGAAATGCACCTTTGAAAACAACCAGCTCTGTTTCATCGATAAAATCCTTACCAATCTCTGAAACCCAGTCTTCCTGTCCCTGAAGTGAAGTCATAAATTCTCACTCTTTTTTCCCAGCTTTCAGTAGCTGAGGGCCAGGAGACTGTCAGAGCCAGCACAATCCTGAGACGGGAAAGGAATATCAGAGGGTCTCCAGGGGGTCCAAGGTCTATGGTAGCCATTAGCTGATAAGATTTAAAAAATAAAACAAAACAGCAACAACAACAAAACACAAGAAAGCTGTAGTCACAAACAGGAGAGACAGCTAAGATTAAGAAATGCTTCGACACCACCTCCCCCCAGGTGTTCTTTTCAATAAAGATCATTATTAGTTCGGCCACATGGCTTGGTGTCCAGGGCTAGGAATGAGACTTGACTCCAACCGCTGGTTTCTGCCCCAGCTTTGACTAATTTAGTTAACCCACGTAAACCTCATTTTTCTCCTTTGCAAAACGGAAGAGAAAGGATCTATGTGTTTGACTAGAGTCACCATGCTGTGCATTAGATTGCTCAGAGCTTACTCATCTTGTAACTGAAAGTTTGTACCCTTTGACCAAAATCTCCCTATTTCCCCTAACCCCAGTCCCAGGCAACCCCTGTTCTACTCTCTGGTTTTATGAGTTTAACACTTTAGATTCCACAGGAAAGTGAGATCATATAGTATTTACCTTTCTGTATCTGGTTCATCCGTAGTGTTATAAATGGCAGGAATTCCTTCTTTCTAAAGGCTGAATAATAGTCCATCGTATATAAACCACATTTTCTTCATCCATTCGTCCACTGTTGGGCACTCAGATTGTCTCCATATCGTGGCAATTGTGACTAATGCTGCAATGAAGATGGGAGTGCAGATAATATCTTCGAGATACGGGTTGCATTTCCTTTGGCTGTGCACCCAGCGATGGGATTGCTGGATCATAAAGCAGCTCTAGTTTTAATTTTTTGAGGCGCCTCCATACCATTTTCCATGCTGGCTGTACCAGCTTACATTCCCACCAGGGTTCCCTTCTCTCCACCTTCTCCTGTGCTGTGTTTTGTCTTTCTGATAATAATCATTTTATCAGGCGTGATATATCTCGTGGTTTTGTCAGCATTTCCCTCGTTTATAGTGATGCTGAGCATCTTTTCACATATCTTTTGGCCATTTGCACATCTTCTTTGGAAAAATGTCTACTTAGGGCCTTTCTCCGTTTTAGTGGGGTTTTTGGTTCAGTTTTTTGTTGTCGCCGTTTGTTGTTTTTATTTTTTCGTTATGAGTTGTAGGAGTTCTTTATATATTTTGGACGTTAATCCTTATCAGACCTACGATCTGCAAATGTTTTCATCCATTCTGTAGGCTGCCTTTTTGTTTTGTTGATTGTTTCCTTTGCTGCACAGAAGTCTTTTAGTTTAATATAGTCCCATGTGCTTGTTTTTGCTTTGTTGCCTGAGCTTTTGGTGTTATACCCCCCAAATCATTGCCGAGACTGATGTGAAGGAGACTTTCCCATATGTTTTCTTCTTGGAACTTTACAGTTTCAGGCAATACATTTAAGTCTTTGATCTCTTTAGAGTTAATTTTTGCAGATGGTGTAAGATAAGAGTCCAATTTCGTTCCTTTGCATGTGGGTATCCGATTTTCCCAACATTTATTGAAGAGATTATTCTTTCCCCGTTGTATGTTCTTGGCTCCATTTTCAATTACTAGTTGACCCTATATGCATGGCTTTATTTCTGGGCTCTTGATTCTGTTCCATTGGTCTGTGTCTGGTTTTACACCAGTACCATACTGTTTTGATTGCCATAGCTTTATAATATAGCTTGAAATTGAGAAGTGTGTTGCCTCCAACTTTGTTGTTCTTTTCTCAAGATGGTGTTATCTATTCAGGGTGTTTTGTGGTTCCATACAAATTTTAGGATTATTAGTACTATTTCTGTGAAAAATGCCATTGGAATTGTGATAGGGATTGCATAGAATCCATGGATTGTTTTGGGTAGTTTGGACATTTTAATAGTATTGAGTATTCCAATCCAAGAGCATGGGATCTTTTCATATATTTGTGTCTTCATTTTTTTTTATCAATGTCATATAGTTTTCAGCATACAGATCTTTCACCTCCTTGATGAAATTTATACCCACGTGTTTTATTCTTTCTGATGCAATTATAAATGAGATTGTTTGTGGAATTTCCTTTCCAGATATTTCATTGTTAATGTATAGGAACACGACTGATTTTTGTGTATATATTTTGTATTCTGCACCTTAAGTGAATTTGTCTAACATTATTTTTGGTGGAGTCTTTAGAGTTTTCTATTTGTGAGATAATGTCATCTGCAAACAGAGATAATTTGACTTCTTCCTGACTTGGATGCCCTTTTGTTTTCTTTTTCTTGCCTCTGCCTGGCACTTGCAGTACTATGCTGAACAGAAGGGGGCAAGCGGGCATCCTTGTCTTGCTCCTGATCTTAGAGGAAAAGCTTTTAGCTTTTCATGGTCGAGCGTGATGTTAGCTGTGGGCTTGTCATGTATGGCCTTCATTATGTTGACGTACTTTCCATTCACACCTAATTTGTTGAGCGTTTTTATTGTGAAATGATGTTGGGTCTTGCCGAATGCTTTTTCTGCCTCTATTGGAATAATCGTATGGATTTTACACTTCAGTCTATTGATGTGTTATATCGTATTTATTGATTTCTGTTGAACCATCATTGCACTCCCAGGGACATGGTCATGGTGTATGATCATTTTAATGTGCTGTTACATTCAATTTGCTAGAATTCTGTTGAGGATTTTTGCATCTATGTTCATCAGATATTAGTCTGTAATTTTCTTTTCTTGTAGTATTCTTATCTGGCTTTGGTATGAGAGTGATGCGAGTCTCATAAAATGAGTTTGGAAGGGTTCCTTCCTCTTCAATTTTTGGAAGAACTTGAGATTAGTATTATTCTTCTTTGAGTGTTCGGTAGGATTCACCAGGGAAATCACCTGGCCCTGGGCTTTGCTTTTGGGGGAGATTGTTGGGTGCTGATTCCATCTCCTTACTTTTAATGATTTGTTCATGTTTACCATTTCCTCATGATTCAGTCTTGGTAGTTTGTATGCTTCTAGAAATTTATCCATTTCTTTTTCTTTATCCAATTTGTTGTTGTGTGATTGTTGACAGTGGTCTCTCATGATCCTTTGTATTTCTGTGGTACCAGTTGTAATGTCTTCTCATTTATTTCTGATTTTTGAGTCCTCCCTCTCTGTTTTTTTCATGGTTAGTCTAGCTAAAGGTTTGTAAATTTTATTTATCTTAAAAAAAAAAAACTCTTAGTTTCGTTGATCTTTTCTAATGTCTTTCTGGTCTTTATTTCATTTATTTCTGCTCTGATCTTTACTAATTCCTTCCTTCTGCTAACTTGGAGCTCAGTCTGTTCTTCTCTTCCTAGTTCCTTGAGGTGTAAAGTTAGGTTGTTTGAGATCTTTCTTTTTTTCTTAATGTAGGCTTTTTTTGCCCACCTATCAGGAATGACAGAATCCAAGGGTGTAGGTGAAAGTTGAGTGCTTACTTAAGCAGTGGTGGTCATCCACAGGGGCCTTCAAAGGTCCGAAACCACTGCGTGAGTCAAAGGAGATAAAACATTGAGTTGGTGCCCAATACATCATGACTTAAGGGAAGTATACAGCAAGTTCTCAGATGTTGGGGATAGGATTTAAAAGATGGTGGGGCGCCTGGGTGGCACAGCAGTTAAGCCTCTGCCTTCGGCTCAGGGCGTGATCCCGACGTTATGGGATCGAGCCCCACATCAGGCTCCTCTGCTATGAGCCTGCTTCTTCCTCTCCCACTCCCCCTGCTTGTGTTCCCTCTCTCGCTGGCTGTCTCTATCTCTGTAAAATAAATAAATAAATAAATAAATAAATAAATAAATAAATAAATAAAATCTTAAAAAAAAAGATTTAAAAGATGGTGACAATGAAAACGCAGAGAAGCAATTGTATGTGGCAGCAGGTTGACCAAGAAGTGAGCCCCTCTCCTGCTGGTAATGTCATTGTTTTCTTTCTTCTCCACATTTGACTTCTTGCCCATGATAATCACGAAGGAAGACAAAAGAAGGATGAGATGGTGGATGGAGAGGAATAACATGCCTTTGATTCCAGGCACTTTTTATAAATTCCCACTGAGTCTTTAAAATAACTGTGGCATAGATGTAAGCCCCAAATAGTTGTTAGCTATGATGTGCCAGGCACAGCTCCAAATGTACCTGCAGATTTGTCTCTTTGAGAATCCTCACACCCCCATCAACAGGTATGCTCTGGTCCCAGAATCAAAGATCAGAAAAGAGACACAGAGAGGTGCTGTGATTTGGCCAGTTACCTTGCTAATACATGGCATCGAGAAGAAAAACTACAAAGTGGATTTGAGTCCAAACGCTAAGGCTGAATACTGGACAGGCCCCTAGGTTTTTCCACAAGAGAAAGAACCTTGGGGGGAAGGAGCTAAAGAGAGTATCTGGTACATGGGATGCTCTACCAAATATGGATTAGATAAATCTGTCCTCTCGGGTGGGTTTTCATTTTATTATATTTTCATGTCTCCACAGGTCTGGTCTGTTCTCTCTTCCAGTTGGTTGTCTTTATCCCTGGCACTAAGGTTCTAGGTCTTGAGTGAAGATGAGTGATGTGAATCTGAAGTCTGGCCCTTTTTCCTGCTCTTCCTCCCACTCTTCTTGTTCTTCCTCCAGCTCTTCCTCTCGGTCTTCCTCCTGTTCTTCCTCTTGCTCTTCCAGCTCTTCTTCTTCTCCTTGTTATTTAGTCTCATCCTTGATGTCCTCCGCCTCCTCCAACTCCCCTTTTGAAAACGGGGTCATGCTGTACATGGTTTACTTAAGCAAGGAGGAGCTACAAACATTTAAGCAGCTTTTGGTGGATGAGAATCCCAGGCCTGGCTCTGTCCAGATCACCTGGGACCAGGTGAAGACAGCCAGATGGGGAGAGGTGGTTCATCTCTTGGTGGAGTTCTTTCCTGGACGGCTGGCTTGGGATGTGACTCATGACATCTTTGCCAAGATGAACCAGACAGAACTGTGTCTTCGGGTACAGATGGAGCTAAACGGTGAGTAATAATCTGGTTCACAAAATGGGAATGAGGGAATGCCTGGGTGACTCAGTCAGTTAAGCAGCTGCCTTCGGCTCAGGTCATGAGATCAAGTCCCACATCAGGCTCCTTGCTCAGCAGGGAGCCTTCTTCTCCCTCTGCCTGCCACTCCCCCTGCTTGTGCTCTCTCTCACTCTCTCTCTAGCAAATAAATAAAATCTTTAAAAAACCAAAACAAAAAACAAAATGGGGATGGGTTTGAGTGTTAAACAACTAAATACTTCACTGGCTACCCATTCTGGCCACCTGAACGAGAAGGCAAATAGTGGAGTATGATGATGACTCTGACCCCGAAAGTCGAAGACCACCATGTTAGCATAGTTCCAAAAAACTTAACCAGATACTGCTTATGTGGTATCTATATATATGTTATCTTCATTATTTGTGGTTTCCACGTTTGTGAATCTGCTTACTGACTAAAATGTATTTGTAACTCCAAAATCAGTAATTGTGGCACTTTCATAGTCCTTTACAGACATGTAGGGTGGAGACAAATCAGACACAGGTTCCCAGCTGCAGTTGAATAAAGCACTGCTCTGCCTTCTCACCTGTGCACTCGTCCTGTAAACAAGCGACCCTTCCAGTCTATTTGGTGCCACTTTTTTATGTTTCTGTGTATTTTGTTGGCGATGTTGCTATTTAACCTGCCCCCCAAGCATAGTGGTGAAGGGCTGTCCTAAGCACAGAGAAAATATATGTGTCGGGTAAGCTTCATTCAGGCACAAGTTATAGTGCTGTTGACTGTGAATTCAGTGTTCATGAATCAACAATATATATTGAATAAGATTTCTTTAAACAAAAATGTACGTAGACCATGGTTATGTATTGAAGAGTCAAAAATGTTATAAGTGGGGGGCGCCTGGGTGGCACAGCGGTTGAGCGTCTGCCTTCGGCTCAGGGCGTGATCCCGGCGATCTGGGATCGAGCCCCACATCAGGCTCCTCTGCTGTGAGCCTGCTTCTTCCTCTCCCACTCCCCCTGCTTGTGTTCCCTCTCTCGCTGGCTGTCTCTATGTCTGTCGAATAAATAAATTAAATCTTTAAAAAAAAAAATGTTATAAGTGGGGGCTACAGAAATAACCCTGTATTCACAGGGGAGCAGTACTGGCTAATTGAATATTCACAGTAATTTTATAGAACATAAATAGCATGAGTAAGAAAAATCAATGACTATATATGTGTGTGTGTGTATATACGCATGAATATTTTCATATACATACATATAAAGGTGTACATACATAGATATGTGCACATACATAGATGTTAAAGTCTGCATATATTTTACATATACATATGCATGTGTGTTTGTGTATATTGCTCCCTCAGTGTTTGGCTGAGCTATCGATTTATGTTATTGAATATGTCTTTAGTACATTCTAAAGCACCACCATTTTCTCACTTCTAACATCATGATGGAGTCTAGGCAATTTTCTTCTCCCTTGACTAAGATGGTGAGAGAATGAAACTCTGAGATGCTGTGGCTGCTCCTATCATGAAAGGGCCTCTTGCTTCCACGTGGCTTTTCCTGTCCTGTCAATCATTCCAGTGCAATAGTCTCCTTTCCTGTCTGTTCCAGACATTCTACCCAACCTGGAGCCAGAGGACTTGAACCCAAGAGAAATGCCAGTGAATTTGGAGGAAGGAGAATCTGGTATGTGCTGGCATTGTGACAAAGCCAGGAGGAAAATGGGCTGTGGGTTGGGGTGAGAAGTTTCGTTCCTGTGGCAAGTTAGATTATAAATTAGTATGTCAGTGTCTCTTCTATGAATCAGAATTTAAGAAAAAAGAGTCGTTGTGGACTCACCTAACTCAGAAGTCCAGCCACCAGCCCAGCTGGAGGCATTGAGTGATGTCAACGAGACATCACTTCTGTCCTTCTCCCAGCTCCCTCTTCTTCTATGGGACTCAGCCTTGAGTGGTCTCTCCTACCACAGTGGCCATCTTGGCCACCAGCTACCTTACACATACATTGTACCTCCTTCGCCCCATCAGCAGAAAGAGGAGTATTTTCTCATTTCTCCAGCACTCATCCTAGAACTGACTCAGCTGAATGAACTGAGTTCACGAGCTCAACAATGAATGAAATGATGAAGCGCTCTGGTTGGTTAAGACTGGACCACGTACTTCAGAGAGAGCTTGGTGGTAGCGCCAGCCACAGCCCAACAAACCAAGGGTGGCAAGGGGTGGTTCTCCACAGAATCATTGGAGTGCTTTTGCCAGAATGGGAATGGTTGGTAGGCAAACAAATATAGCAAATACCTTAATCCATCCTCTTCCCCACTCCACCATCCTGAAGTATCAAAAGTTGGATTCTAGAAAGAACCGAAATCATGTTCATGTGAATGGAGTTTGCACTGCTCGGTCAGGTTGTGTGAAGAGACGAGGTCAAAAGGAGCTGAGGGTCCAAGGGCAACACTCTAGTCTATTATGAAAGCACACAGGAAGTGGGATGTGGGATCCCCAGTTCCAGCCGTAGCACAGTTAGACTTCACCTGTTCAACAAACACTGGAAGGCTGATGGTTCTGACACCACAGTCTGAGCCAGAGTTGTAATCTCTACTTCATCTCGGAGATGGCAGGCTGGAGGCTTAGAGATTCTGTGACTTGCTTACCCTCTCATAAAGCTTGTAAGCAGGTAGATCTTGAGCTCGTAGTAAGCTTCCTCCTATCTATCAGCTGGAGGTGGAGGGAATGAAGTTGGAGTCAGACATCATGTCTAGTTTGTTAAGTTTCCTGTTGAGGGGAGGGGAGAGACAATCACAGGTTGAGATAAAGGCCATGACAGATCCTGTTAACTCCCTACCCCACATCTCATGTGCTGACAGAATCCAATTTATTTAGGGATAAAATGGAGCCATCCCTAAGGGAAATACTTTTTTTCCAGGTTTCCTTAAAGTTGGGGTTAACCATCTGATGGCACTAGGCCACGAGATGTAAGTAGAAGCCTCCTGAGTGCTTCGGTTTGTACCAATGGAAGTACACAAGAGCTGTGAGCCTGTCCCTCCTCCCCGCTATTTCTGCTTCAAATACGAATATAACTTACGACATAACGATAGCATAACTACAACAGCAATCTCCTAGTCATGAGGCAAGAAGTATAAAGAACGTGCTTATGGAAATGTGGTGTTACTTGGCCCTGAAGCTGCAGAACCACCGGGCCTATTTCAACGGCTTTACACAACCCTCTCCATACTTCTTAAGTAAAAAGCAGCCCTTCTCTGTTTAAGCCCCTTCAAATTGACTTTTCCGATGACTCGCAGCTTTTTCATTGGTGCAGTGCCGTCAGGAAAAGAGCGCCATGTGCGCAGGTGCGTCATGGGGCTCGATGTAGATGTCAAGGCTAGTTTTCTTTTTGTTTGATCGGTTCTCATAAATAACTCTGACACTGTACCCTGTGTTTCCCCCACCTTGGTAATCTAGATAAAATACAGGAGTACAGACTGCACATGATGGATGAGTATTCCATGATACGGATCATGACCACTTGGTTTGGGAACCACGTAGACTTCTTCTACCAAGACATAGAGAGACATGAGAGATTCTTATCATGTCTTTTTCTTCCGAAGAGACCTCAAGGTAGACAGCCCAAGACTGTGGTCCTACAGGGAGTTGCTGGGGTTGGAAAAACAAGCTTGGCCAAAAAGGTGATGTTGGAGTGGGCAGAAAACAAGTTCTACCCCCACAAGTTCTGGTGCGCTTTCTACTTCCATTGCCGGGAAGTGGCCCAGGTAGATGAGCAGAGCTTTGAGGAGCTGATTGCCTGTAAGTGGCCCAGAGTACAGTCTATCATGTCCAAGATTATGTCCAAACCAGACCGACTTCTGCTCCTCTTTGATGGCTTTGAGGAAGTCACACTGACCCTCACAGATAGACCAGCTGACCTGAGTGACGACTGGAGCCAGAAGTTGCCTGGGTCTGTCCTCCTGACCAGTTTGCTGAGCAAAAGAATGCTTCCTGAAGCCACCTTACTGATCACGCTGAGGTTCACGTCTTGGAGGAAACTTAAACCCTTCCTAAAATGTCCCTCTTTTATAACACTTACAGGGTTTAGTATGGCGGAAAGAGCCAAGTATTTCAGAACATATTTCAGAAACAAGAGGGAGGCTGATGAAGCCTTGAGTTTTGCCATGGGAAACACAATTCTCTTCTCCATGTGTCAGGTCCCTGCAGTTTGCTGGATGGTGTGTTCTTGTCTGAGACAGCAGATGGAGACAGGGGCAGACCTTGCACAGGCGTATCCAAATGCCACAGCTGTATTCGTCCAGTATCTGTCTAGCTTATTTCCAACCAAGCCTGGAAGCCTTCCCAGGAACACTCATCAGAAACAACTGGCAGGTCTGTGTTACTTGGCTGCAGAGGGGATGTGGAACATGCGATGGGTGTTTGACACGAAAGACCTTGAGCAGGCCAAGCTGGATGAGACCACTGTTGCTAATTTCCTCCATGTGAATATTTTTCAAAGGGTGGCAGGTGACAGAGACCGTTATGCCTTTGCCATCATAAGCTTCCAGGAGTTTTTTGCTGCCTTGTTGTACGTTCTGTGCTTCCCACAAAGACTCAGAAATTTCTGGGTGTTGGACCGTGTTCAGATCACACGCCTGATAGCATATCCTGGAAGAAAGAAAAACTACCTTGCTCAGATGGGGCTTTTCTTATTTGGCCTCTTAAATGAAAAGTGCGCTTCAGCCGCAGGGAGGTCGTTTGGGTGCAAGCTGTCCCTGGGTAATAAGAAGAAGTTGCTGAAAGTGGCAGCCCTGTCGTACGAATGCAGCCCACCAACCCTGCACCACGGCGTCCCACAGCTGTTCTACTGTCTGCATGAAATCCGGGAGGAGGCATTTGTGAGTCAGATCCTAAGTAATTGTCAGAAAGCTGCTTTGATCATCAGCAAGAAGAAAGACATGCAAGTGTCTGCTTTTTGTCTTCAGCACTGTCAACGTTTGCGGGATCTAGAACTGACTATTACCGTGACCATCACCCAAGTGTGCGCACTCAACCCGGATCCCCTCCATTCCACTGAGTGAGTGCTCTCCTCTCTCCTTTGCAGCCTGTGCTTCCCAGGACCCTTGCCTACCATCCCCCAGGCATTCAGGGTGACCAGCTGTCCTGAGGCGGTCCCTCACACATGGGACTTTCAGGATTAAAACCAGGACAGGAGGTGTTCCTAGGATGCAGATTTCCATGCTAAAACTGGGAGAATCCAGGAAAAGCAAGACGATTTGTTTACCCTCCTTATCTCTGTTCTGCATGCCCTCCCCTCCCTTATATGTGGGCACCTTGCTTCACCTGTCACCCCCACTTTTGTGTATCCCCAGCTTGTTAGTCTCTAGGGAAGTGCTGTCCAAGGGGACTTTTTGTGATGCTGGAAATCCACTAGCTATGTGTGACTCCCGAACGCTTGAAATATGGCTAATGTGACTGAGGCACTGCATTTTAAATTTTATTTAACTTTAATTAATTTAAATTTGAATAGTCACGCATAGCTGGTGGCTGCCATATTGGGCAGCTCCACGGGAGATTGCCTTTCAGTGTAAAAACATCGCTTCCATCTTTAGGGGAAAAAGAACTGAAAACTACATGTCTTCATCAGGGGACTGTCACATCTCCGTCCTTCTTTTCCTACCAAACACGTTGAAAACACTATTTCTATTCACTGTTTCTTCCCTACTCCCCACTGTGATCTGAAGTGGGTGTTCTGGATTCCTGGGCAAGAGCTTGAGTTCTCCAGCTCGTCCAGGGACCAACTAACTGTGGGTCTTTGGACAAGGTTACCTAGCTTTTCTGGGTCTCTGTTTTTTCATGAGTAAATGATTTTAAAAATATAGTAAAATAGTACATGCCCCACAAGGTTTTTATGAAGATTAAATGAGATAATATGCATTATACACAAAACCTATCCCAGCCTCTAGTTCCTACCAATAAATAGAAGCTATAATTACTAACGTGACTCTTATTCCAACCACTCAACTGAAACTCCCTCAGAAGGTCTATACTTAAACAAATATAGCAGATTTATTTTTCTTAAGAAGCGACTACTCATTTTTTCATACAGTTTTCATACTGGTTAATATTTATTTAGCCTTTGCCTTGTACCAGACACAGTGCCAGGTATTTTTACTGTATGTGAATTATTCCTTTTACCGTCACCATTGGACGCCATGAAGCGATGGAAGTCTGATAGATCGTAACTTGTCCAAGGTCACACAGCTGGTTGAAGCCAAGACTTAAGCTGAAATTGGACCTCTGGTGGCTATGACGAAGAGCCAAAAATCTAGACTGACCCCTGGGATTGGAGTCACGGGAGGGAGCACAGCCCTTTTTGCTGCAAAATTAGAGTGCTTCCCTCATTCCTTAGTTGCTCTGTGTAAAGGAGCCACAATCTCTTCCAGACACATGTTCTTTTTCCATGAAAGCCAGCATAAATCTTAAGCATGCTGGTGGGTTGTTGGCGGTTTATTTTAAATATCCTATATTAGTCTGATATATGGCTAGATAAATAAAATGGACCTCTCCTGAAGTTAGGAGACATCTAGGTTCTGCTCTCTGGGTCGTCCCATCAAACGATGCCCCATCTTCCTCCGGCACATGTGAGTTTCTCCAGGGCAGAGGTAAGCAAGTTATCGCCTGGGAGCCAAACCCAGCTTGCTGTGTGTTTTGGTAAATACGTTTTAATCCGATTTCAGCCATGCATGTGCTCCACTACGGCAGAGTCGAGAGGTTTCCACAAGCCGTTTGGCCTATGAAAGCTGAATGTATTTGCTAGCTGACCACTTGCAGAAGAAATGTGCCGACCCCTCTGCTAGGGTATATTTTTAGAAAAGGAATTGCCCAATCACACGGTGCCCACATCACATCTTTATATCACCGAAAGCACCAGATTGCTCTCCAAGCAACCTCCGTATCTCGTGGGTGGGATGACTGCACAGGACACACGATTCCATGTCTACTTTGAAGTGACATGAGCAACTCCAAACAGCTCAGTGCTGCATATTGTTTTTCCCAACAAAGACCTCAAAAGTCTAACCGTAATGTCTTGATATAAGTCTGAATAATCTTAAAATCTAACCTTAGCAGAACTCTTAAAAGGTGAGAAATTTCCTTTGTGTTGGTCAGTCTGCTGATAACTTTTGGGAAAGTTCTTAAAGGGAGTTGGTATGTTTATCCCAGCTTTTTTGAAGCTATAATTGACCTATAACCTTGTGTACATTTAAGGCATACGATGTAGTGATTTTATCTATGTACACATTGCAAAAGGATTATCACGATAAGGTTACTTAATATACCCATCACCTCACCTAGTTACAGTTTGTGTGTATGTGTACGTGTGTGTGTGTGTGTGTGTGTGTGTGTGTGTGTGTGTGGTGAGAACTTTTACTCTCAAATGACTTTCAAATATACAACACGGTATTGTTATCAATAGTCACCCAGTTGGACTGTACGTCCCCAGAATCTGTTCATCTTATAACTAGAGGTTTGTACCATTTGACCATCTGTGTCCTCTTCCCCCACTCCCATTCATGGAGGTAGTATTATTTCTATGTGTTTGCATTTAAAATGGGTGTGAAAAGCACATGGTTTTATTTCATGGGATTTCATTTTAAACAAAAATGGCATGCTAGTGTAAGAAGTATTCTGAAATTTTCTTTTTTCATCTGATAGGTCTTAGAAATATTTTAATGTCTATGTACACTTTCTTCGGGGCGGTGTACTAAAGTCTTCTAGGTGTTTGGAGATTATTAAACCAGTACCCCCTTCATTTGCTTTTCAGTTATTTCCAACTGTCTAATACAAACAGCATGAAACGACAATCCTCACGGTGTCTCTTGGGCGGCCTCTGAAAAGACTGCTCTGGGAAAACTGAAAGGGAAAATTAGCAGGTCCTTCCAGAGTCAAAATACATCCCATATTGGTCTAGCTGTGGATTTTCTTTTCCTGCACTCACCGTGCTAGAAGAGATTAATTTTTCCCTTATTCTGCTCCTACATAGACTTTTTTCTTTTTAATAATTTTATAAGCAAAGAGTAAGAATATAGGATACAGATATAATTCAATCTCTGTCCCCGTAGAAATCCTAAGTGATTAACACAACAACTCACTTTCTTCCTAAGTCAAGGGAAAATCTAGGCATCCTTATTTAAGGCCACAAGTCTTCCTGGAATAAAATGAGAAATCTTGCAATGATATTCCTGGCTTTTTTTTTTTAATGAGAGAGTCTTACCGGAGTCGTAAAGGTGGTCTATAATCACAACCAGGGTGGGGAACATCAGCCCTGGGTTTACAAGTAGGTTTTCTCAAGTTCAATCTCTGACGACGAGTCATGCTCTGTTTTCTCCCTTGCACATAGACCAGAAAGCAGCGACCAGTGTTTTCTCTGGTGGCAAGACTTCTGCTCCGTGTTTAGGACACATGAGAATCTGGAAGTCCTGGCTCTGACAAACACTTCTATGGAGACCGAGTCAGTGAATGTTCTTTCTGCGGCTCTGAGACATCCTGGGTGTAAACTGCGAAAACTAACGTGCGTATTAAACAGCCCCTGGTTGGAAGGAATTGCATGGAAAGAGTCTGTTTCCCATCCCGTTTTTCTACCCCCTCCCTGCTCACAGAGACTTGCAGAAAGCATCCGTGTGTGTCCTTCCCCCCTTGCAGTCTTACTGAGACAGAACGGACAAACAGCACTGTGTGAGTATTAAGGTGTGCGGTGTAATGACCTCACCCGCATTTACTGCAAAACGATGCCGCAGTAAGTTTAGTTAATGGTCGTCACCTCCTAGAGCGGCTGAATGTTTCTCTTCCTTGTGATGAGATCGATCAACTCTCTTGGCGACTTTCCAGTACGCCACCCAGCCGTGTGACCCTCTGTCTCGGGCTGTACGTCATGTTCCCAGTATTTTTGCATCTTATACCCAAAGCTTGTACCTTTCGGCCACGTCACCCAATTCCTCCACCCCCTGCCTCTGACACCAACAGAAACTGATCTCTTTTTCTGAGTGTTGGGTTTGTTTGCTTTTTTCGGTTCCACATATCAGTGAGATCGTTTTTCCAGAAAGAACGTACAAATGGAGGTTCCCCATTTCACAGATGAACAAACTGGGGCACAAGGTGATACAGTTGATACATACTTAAAATACAGATTTTTATAAATGTTTTTATTTAAATTCAATTGACCAACATATAATACATCATTAGTTTTTGATGCAGTGTTCAATGATTCATTAGTTGTGTAAACACCCACTGCTCGTCACATCATCTGCTCTCCTTCATGCCCACCGCCCAGTCACCCCATCTCCCCCCACTTCCCCTCCAGCAGCCCTCAGTTTGTTTCCCGAAGTCAAGAGTCTCTCATGAACATCTTGGCTCCAGAGTCCGTTCTCCTAACCACTACACCATGCTCTCGCTCCCTGGGTTTTTTTTTTTTTTAATGTTTTTTTTTATTATATTATGTTAGTCACCATACAGTACATCCCTGGTTTCTGATGTAAAGTTCGATGATTCATTAGTTGCGTATAACACCCAGTGCGCCATGCAATACGTGCCCTCCATACTACCCATCACCAGCCTATCCCATTCCCCCACCACCCTCCCCTCTGAAGCCCTCAGTTTGTTTCTGAGTCCATAGTCTCTCATGCTTCATTCCCCCTTCTGATTACCCCCCTTTCTTTATCCCTTTCTTCCCCTACCGATCTTCCTAGTTCTTATGTTCCGTAGATGAGAGAAATCATATGATAATTGTCTTTCTCTGCTTGACTTATTTCACTTAGCATTATCTCCTCCAGTGCCATCCATGTTGCAGCAAATGTTGAGAACTCGTTCTTTCTGATAGCTGAGTAATATTCCATTGTATATATGGACCACAACTTCTTAATCCAGTCATCTGTTGAAGGGCATCTCGGTTCCTTCCACGATTTCGCTATTGTGGACAATGCTGCTATGAACATTGGGGTGCATATGGCCCTTCTCTTCACTATGTCTGTATCTTTGGGGTAAATACCCAGTAGTGCAATGGCTGGGTCATAGGGTAGCTCAATTTTTAACTTTTTAAGGGACCTCCACACTGTTTTCCAGAGTGGCTGGACCAACTTGCATTCCCACCAGCAATGTAGGAGGGATCCCCTTTCTCCACGTCCTCTCCAGCAATTGTTGTTTCTTGCCTTGTCCATTTTTGCCATTCTAACTGGCGTAAGGTGGTATCTTAATGTGGTTTTGATTTGAATTTCCCTGATGACTAATGATTTTGAACATTTTTTCATGTGTCTGTTAGCCATTTGTATGTCTTCATTGGAAAAGTGTCTGTTCATATCTCCTGCCCATTTTATGATTTATTTGTTTCTCGCGTATTGAGTTTGAGAAGTTCTTTGTAGATCTTGGATACCAGTCTTTTATCTGTAGTATCATTTGCAAATATCTTCTCCCATTCCGTGGGCTGCCTCTTAGTTTTGTTGACTGTTTCCTTGGCTGTGCAGAAGCTTTTTATCTTGATGAAGTCCCACAAGTTCATTTTATCTTTGTTTCTCTTGCCTTTGGAGATGTGTCATGAAAAAGGTTGCTTTGGCCAATGTCGTAGGGGTTGCTGCCTATGTTCTCCTCTAGGATTTTGATGGATTCCTGTCTCACATCGAGGTCTTTCATCCATTTGGAGTTTATCTTTGTGTATGGTGTGAGAGAGTGGTCAAGTTTCATTCTTTTGCATGTAGTTGTCCAATTTTCCCAGCACCATTTATTTAAGAGACTGTCTTTTTTCCACCGGATGTTTTTTCCTGCTTTGTCAAATATTAGTTGCCCAAAGAGCCGAGGGTCCATTTCTGGGTTCTCTATTCTGTTCCATTGGTCTATGTGTCTGTTTTTGTGCCAGTACCATGCTGTCTTTGTGATCACAGCTTTGTAGTACAGCTCGAAATCCAGCATTGTGATGCCCCCAGCTTTGTTTTTCCTTTTCAACAGTTCCTTGGAGATTCGGGGCCTTTTCTGGTTCCACAAAAATTTAAGGTCTATCTGTTCCAGTTCTTTGAAAAATGTCCTTGGTATTTTGATCGGGATAGCATTGAAAGTGTAGATTGCTCTGGGTAGCATGGACATCTTAACTATGTTAATTCTTCCGATTCATGAGCATGGAATATTGGAAAACCCCAAAGAATCCACTCCCAAACTATTAGAAGTTATAGAGCAATTCAGTAATGTGGCGGGATACAAAATCAATGCTCAGAAATCAGTTGCATTTCTATACACGAATAATGAGACTGAAGAAAGAGAAATTAGGGAATCCATCCCATTTACAATAGCACCAAAAACCATACGTTACCTTGGAATTAACTTAATCAGAGACATAAAGGATCTATATTCTAGAAACTATAAATCACTCTTGAAAGACATTGAGAAAGACACAAAAAGATGGAAAAATATTCCATGCTCGCTCTCTGGTTTTTAGGATCCAGAAACCCAATAACCCATCAAAATTCCATGAAATAGCCCACCGGACATCATGTAGCCCCTAGCCAGTGTCTGACCAATTGCCTCTCCTGTTACTATGACGACTATTATTAGCTCCCACGTACTGAGTGGCTACCGTACATCGAGCACTGTTCAGAGCCAATTACAGGGTTCGTGTGTATTGATTCCCACGCCCATCTTAAGGCAAAGGCATCATGCACTCTCTCTTGTGGACCCGAAACCGAAGTTTGGAAGGTAGGTGACCTACAGAAGGTCACCCAACCAGAGGCCACGGTGGGCTGAGGACCCGGTTCGGACCTCACAGAAAGGCCTTCACGTATTCATAGGTGAATGGAATCTAGAACTGATTAGCAAATGGGCAGATGCTGGTCAAAAGGTACAAAGTTCCAGGTAGAAGATGAGTAAGTTCCGGGGATCTGGTATTCGGCGTTGTGACTGTAGTCGACAGTACTGTGTGGTGCCCTCCAGAGTTGCCGAGAGTCTGTCTTGAGCGTTCCCATCACAAAAGAAATGACAATTTTGTGGGGGATGAGGGTGTTACCCAATGCCAAGGCAGGGATCGTTTTGCGATATGTTAATGCATCAAGTCAACATGTCCTACACCTTGAACTTACGCATTGTTTTGTGTCGATCACATCTCTAAAGCTGGAGGACAAATCAGCCCCCTCGACTGTGGTAATGGTTTCACGGGTGTATGCCTATATCCAAACACATCAACTTATAATCATTAAAATATAATAGATGCATTTATCGACGTACTGTTTATACCTAAATAAAGCTGCTTTTGAGAAAAGGACCGATGAGCTGATGAGATCTTATCGTAACGAGGCACTGCTTACCTCCCCAGCTTCAGATGCCTGCATCCTTCCATGTTGAACGAAGACTTAATCCAAGTTTTGACTGAAAACCGGTATCTGAGATACTTGGAAATACAAGGCACAGAAGTGAGATGTGAGGCCATGGAGTTTCTGTGCACAGCCTTGAAATGCCCCCAGTGCTCTCTGCAGTGTCTAAGGTAAGACAAGCCCGGGATCCAGAGATACCCTGGCGCCCAGACTGTTCTTTCAGAGGTGGGATTATGTGTGCAGTGTTCCTGTCACCTTTCTTCTGATCTTGTTGCTGTTAGTTTTACTCGGCTTTTTTTTAAGGTGTACAGTGTGACGATTTGATATACATACATTGAGAAATACCACCATCAAGTTCATTAACACCCCTACACCTCACGCGGTTACCATTTGTGGGGAGGGGCATTTAAGATCCACTCTCCTGGCAAGTGTCAGGTATATACCAAGGTCCTGTCCACCACAGCCACCGACCTGTGCATTAGATCCCCAGAACCCCCGCATCTTACAACCAGAAGACCATCCTCTCCCATTTCTCCCACACCCCTGCCTTGCCGACCACCATTCACTCACCCTCTCGTGCTCTACCACTTGACCATGTCCTAGGTGTGTCTGTGGTCGGGAGACTAGAGCCCCGGCAGTGACCTTCACCATCTCGTCCTGGCTCGCTGGAGGTGATTGCTAAGAATGCAGGAGTTTTGTGAGCTGATTGTCAAACAGCATTATTGAAAAGTTAAATCATACAGACTTAAAATTATATCATATGAGAAAACAAAATTTAATAGATCATCAAAACTCATCACCTCCTAATTTCTTTACTATACTATTCACAATGCCAGGGTGCAGCAAACTCTTTCTATGAAGGGCCAGGTAAGTATTTCCAGCTCTGTGGGCCATACAGTCTCTGCCCTGGCTTTTCAACGCTGCCGTTATAGGGCTAAAGTTTCCATGGCCGATAGGTAAATGAACAGATGTGGCTGTGTTTTAATGAAACTGTATTATTATTATTATCTGCTAATAATACCACTTATTAACCCCTATTATTAATAATTTATTAAGAATTATACAATTTGTTAGTAACGCTATCCACTGTATAATTTGCTGATATTTATTATGGGCACTGGGATTTGAATTTCATTTAATTTTCATGTGTCACAAAATATTCTTTTGATTTTTTTTAACCATTTAAAAAAAATTTTTAAGCTCTTAGTCCACAGGCTGTACAAAACCAGGTCGCCAGGAGACCTGACCCAAGCCATAGTTTGCCAACTCCCAGCGTGTGTTCCTGAGGTTGTTGCATTTGTGCGGTGGGTTGTTCCTGCTGCACGTTCGATGACTCCATGTCGGTAGATCAGCCACCGTGGGAGCGGTCACACTAGACACCAGCAAACACTGCACATCAGGGCTTTTCTCTCCAGCATCAGTTTAACACGTACCAGCACCCAAGCACTTCGCATCCCCACCAGCCTTTCTGTGTCTTACGTCGTGCCAACGAAGCTTGTGCAAACTCTTGTTTCCCACCTGCCAGCTCTGGTCCTTCACACGGGTCAGAGCTGCATGGAGCCTGGAAGGCTCAGGTGACCAGACCTGGAAGTGGTTCAGCGCAGTAGTTGGGTAAACGTTGACCTCAGATGGAAACCTAGCTTGACAAGATGGCAGCTGGGATCTCATGTGACTCCAATCTCAGTTCTTTGTCTTGAAGATTGTTTGACAGATAAATGTAAAAAGAAGTTGTATTTATTTCAAGGGCTGAATTGAGTCCCTGGTTCATAGATAGAGCCCAGTTGTAAGCCGATGCCAGTTGGTTATGGCCCCAAGTGTCTATTATTTGATACTTCGTGACTGAGATGCTGAATTTGATCAAGCTTACCGGCTGGAGAAGATGGAAATCCTCCCTGGAGTCACTCTTGTGTGAAGAACAAGGATGTGGGACGGTAGACGGGATCTATGTGGCTACACGGTACCATTTTCCCCAGGAGCTCAGGCTCATCATTACTATGTGGCGTCCATAGGTTGGAAGACTCTCGGTTACCCCTGAAAGTTGGCTTGATCTTGCCAGGGATCTTGGAAGTAACAAACACTTGAAGACACTAAAGCTAGGAAGTAGCTACCTGGAGACATTTGGGGCATATTACCTGTCAGTGGCCCAACTGGAGAGGCTGTCGTAAGTTTTTGTGTTGTCGTCATGACTATTGTTCGTTGGTTTGGTGAATTGAGTGCTTCTGGGAGAAGAGCAGTAGTGGAGGAATGTGTGCCAACTTAAGTCTCGTGGCTGGCGTAATTACATAGACGGGTCCATGAAGAGTCAAGGCAGGAGAGAGAAAATGTCTCCATAAAAGTACACATTTACACCTAATACCCTGGAATACTTGAGCCGGTGTATCTGTCATCCAGCTTATGACCTAGAACCTCGCCAGTATTGTTTTCCTTCCTACCTCAGGGTTACATGGATCCCTGCCCCACCCATCACGATAGCGGTCTTGAACTGCGCTCATCAGGCCCCTCACACGTGTATTCTTTTTTTTTTTTTTTTTTTTTTTTTTACGATTCTATTTACTTATTTGTGAGAGGGAGAACACAGAAGGAGAGGGAGAAAGTGACTCCCTGCTGGGCAGGGAGCCCGATGCGGGGCTCGATCCCAGGACCCTGAGATCATGACCTGAGCCGAAGTCAGACGCCCAGCATACTGAGCCCCCCAGGCGCCCCTCACACGTGTGTTCTTAAACAGAGCACCACACAGTTTCGCGTGCTTTGAATTTCACGTAAGTGGCCTCAGATAGTGTGTGTTCTTTTTCTGACCAACCTACACTTTTGCGCTTGGTTGTTTCAGAAGCCCATCCCTCTTTCGTGCTGAATGATAACAATTGTGTGACTATGCCACAACATAGGTGTCCGTCCTCCTGCCGCTGAGGCTTGGGCTGTTCACATGCACACACGCACAGGGTACACACACATGGTACACACACGCACACGCTGTGAGGAGCACTCCGGCAGTGGGGTCTCCGGGTCACGGAGAACATCCAGATTCTGTTTTACCAGCTTGTGTCCAGCATCTCTGCACCAGTTTGTAATCCGGCCAGCAGGTGGACGCTGCTTCCCATAACTCCGAGTCCCCATCTGGCTGTCGTTACCGCCTGTATTCTCCCCACTGTCTTTGCCAGTCTGCCGAGCAGGGGATGGTGTCTCGTTGTTTTAACCAACATTTCCTTCATTACTATGAAAATGTTTGCATGACCTTACCATTCATCTTGGTTTCTCTACTATGAATGCCTGCCCCTGTCTTTAATGTATCTTTTTAAAGCATATATATATATGTATCTTTTTAAAGTATATTATATGTATATTTATTTATTTATATATAAATATAAATATAAATATAAATATAAATATATATATATATATATATATATTTGAGTAAGCATTTATTTTTTAATCTTATGAAAGGCTGTCTCTCCCAGGCTACCCCGGTATCCGTCATGTATTCCTTAGCCGTTGGTGGTCTCTTTCCCGTCCTTCTAATCCCCCTATAACTGTTTTCCGGACCCACATCTCCTTCACCCCCCTAGCCTCCCAGGAAGGCTGCTACCCTCTTCTTGAGGACTTGGAAGCCCTAAGAGGTGGTAACAGAGGTGTGCTGAGGCTTTCACACTGAAAAGGAAAGCCCAGATGGCAATGTTCATCTCTCCGTACCAGACAAAGAAAATCTGGTCATACACATGAATTAAAGTACATTCCGTCTGTGTTTCTGTCCCCCAGATTGGAGAATTGTGATCTCACATCGCTTACGTGTAAAAGTCTTACCTCTTCCCTCAAGAGTAATGAGACGCTGACCCATCTGAGCTTGGCAGAAAATGCCTTGGAGGACGAAGGAGCAAAAGAGCTTTGCAGCGCCTTACGGCATTCTACGTGTCCTTTACAGAGGCTGGTGTGAGTCCCAAAATATCCTCTTCTTAGGGATCCCTGGAGTAGAACAGAGTGACTGAAGAAACCTGTCGTGTGTGTACACGTGGTCTCAATCACGAATTCTTTAAGTGATTTCCCTCAGGCATCAGGGTGTGTGACACTGTGATTTATAACCTAAGAAATGTATATTTGGTCTTCGATGTCCCTGTTTCTGGCACAGAGCTCCCCAAACCCTTGGAAATACCTCAGTGGTGAGAGCTATAAAGGTGTCTTTTATTATGTTAATGAGGTGGCTTTTGGAAAGCACCCAAGGATGGGGGGGTTGTTGCCCCAAGAACCAGCCTTGTGATTAGAGGGTTAGAACTTCAAATCCTTCCCCCTGACCTCTGGGGAGGAGAGAGGGGATGGAGGTGGAACCCGTCACCCGTAGCCAATGATTTAATTAATCGTGCCTGTGTAATGAAGCCACCACATAAGCCCCAAAGGACGGGATTTGAGAGCTTCCAGGTGGGTGAACACGCGGAGATGCGGGGACAGCAGATCAGCTGGAGAGGACACGGCAGCCCTGTGTCCTCTCCCCATGCCTCCCCTGCGCATCTCTCCCATCTGCTGTTCCTGAGTTCTACCCTTTTAGAGTAAAATGGTAATCTAATGAGTAAATGGGTTTCCTGAGTTCTGGGAGCTGCTTCAGCAAACTAACCGAATGCAAGGAGAGGGTCATGGGAGCCTGACTGGTGATTGGCATCCTGGCTTGGAGAAGGCCCTGGAACCTCGCGGTTACAGAATCAGAGCCTGGGCTTGCGGCTGGTGTCTGAGGGGAGTGAGGCAGGGGAAGCAGTCTTGTAGGACGGAGCCCTGAACCTGTGCAATCCGATGATCTGCCGATACTGCCAGCAGTGAGTCAATTTCTCCGGCACTATTAGTGTCCGAGGACTGTTTCTCAGTGTGGGGGACCCCCCCATATGTGTTGAAATGGGACTCAGAACACCGACGTAGGGTGCTTCTATTACTAACAGAAAATAAACTCAGACGGTCTTAAACCATAAAGAAGTTTGCTAGGTCATAAAACCAGAAATGGAAAAGTGGCACAAAGTATCCCCTGAACCCATTACTCTTTCAGCTTCCCGATCGTGGGATCGAGTCCCGCATCAGGCTCCTTGCTCAGCAGGGCGCCTGCTTCTCCCTCTGCCTGCCCCTCCCCCTTCTTGTTCTCTCTCTCTCTCTTTAATAAATAAATAAAATCTTTTTTAAAAAAAGAAAATTATGGTAAATGAAAGAAACCATTTTTTTTTTTAGATCTCTTTGCGATTTGGATTTCAATTCCTTTGGATTAATATCCAGATAGTGGTTGCTCGAGTTGGGAGTGGGCTGGGGGAAGAAATTAGGAATTAAAAGGGTACAGGGTTCTCGTTTTTGGGGTGATGAAAATGTCCTAAAATTGTGGCAAATGTGCACCTCTATAAATGTGCTAAAAGGTGTTGATTTGTACAATCTAAATGGGTGAATGATATTGGTGATGTTAGTAATATTCTGATAATGCTGTTATGCAAAAAAAAAAAAAAAAGGCAGGAAAGGAGTAAAATCTAAAGGTGTTTTGGTTGGTTTCCTTGACACGTGTTTCTTCGCAGGCTGAGAACCTGTGCCCTGACCGCTGACTGCTGTCAAGACATGGCCTCTGTTCTGGATAAAAACAAAACTTTGAGAAGCCTGGACCTTGGTTTTAACAGCCTGAAGGACGATGGAGCCATCCTGCTCTTTGAGGCCCTCACGAAACCCAAGTCTGGCCTGCAGATTCTGGAGTAAGTTACCCCGTCTCCTCTGTTGTGACAGCGGTCTGTAAAATTCTCTGAGCAGAATACGGGAAAGGGTCTTTGCATTTCTGGATTTTTTCCCTCCATTTAGGACAGCTTCAGTGCAGGTTCGGAAAGGGATTCGTCAGACTGGGCACTTCATCTGGGGAGTGCTTAGAAATGCAAGTCATGGCGGTGGCTGCCGTTCTCCGTCTGGCCTATTTCATTCAGCACGGTGCCCTCAAGTTGCACGCATGAGGTCACAAATAGCAGGCTTTCCTTCTCTCTTAACGGCTGGATAATATTCCATTGTGTGTAAATACCACATTTCCTTTATCCATTCCTCTGTCGGTGGGCATGGAGGCTGTTTCTGTGTGGTAGCTACCGTGGGAAATGCTGCAGGGAAAGAGGGTGCAGCTGTCTCTTGGAGATCCTGGTTCCAGTTCCTTGGATGGGGACGCAGAGGTGGGGCTGCTGGGTCGTGTGGTGCTCTAGGGGTGAGCCTGCAGACCCCTCAACCTTCACCCCTGGGTGGCTCCCATGCATGGGAGGAGGACTCCTGCACGTGGAGGACCATGGTTCTAGGAAATAGTCTTCCATTCAGTAAAAGAAGAGTTTCTTTGTTGGCTGTGGACGGATACCTGATGTAGCCGGTCTTCTGAAGTCGATGTTTGTACTTAGGGATTCTTTTTTATACATGATATTTTGTCTTCTTCTCCTAAATGGTCTCTATGCTAACATGCATACTAGCCAGTGATTTGACAAAAGTCCTCCTATATTTAAATCTTATCATGGTTACATCAATTATTTGGGAAAGATTTGGAAACATCTCTTCTCTAGTGATCAGTGGATGAAACTGTTTTGCCTCTTTTCTGCCCACATTTTCTGTTCTCTATTCGTATAATCTGCATTTGAAGACTAGATCATTAAAATCATTGTTTTATGTTATATCTCTAATTTCCTAGGATTAGTCCTGATAATGGATTTCATTTTTGTTGATAATCAGCTAGTCTAAGGAAATTCAGTGTTCGCTATAACTCATGATTCTTTGGGGGGGGGGGTGCGTGGGTGGCTCAGTTGGTTAAGCACCCTACTCTTGATTTGGGCTTAGGTCATGATCTCAGGGTCGTGAGATAGAGCCCCATGTCGGGCTCCGCTCTCGGTGTGGTGACTGCTTGGGATTCTTTCTCCTTCTCCTTCCGCCCCTCCTCACGCGCTCTCTCACTCTCTTTCTCAAAAAAAATTTTAAGATTTTTTTTCAACTTTCAGCGTGTGTCAACTTTATTTTTGTACAAGAGTCACGATTTTACCCTTTTATTTATTTATTTTTGTTCTTTGTTTTTATTTTTTTATTTTTCATTTTTTTTTTTAAAGATTTTATTTATTTATTTGACAGAGAGAGACAGCCAGCAAGAGAGGGAACACAAGCAGGGGGAGTGGGAGAGGAAGAAGCAGGCTCACCACAGCAGAGGAGCCTGATGTGGGGCTCGATCCCATAACGCAGGGATCACGCCCTGAGCCGAAGGCAGACGCTTAACCTCTGTGCCACCCAGGCGCCCCTTATTTTTCATTTTTAAGTAACCTCTATGCTCAACTTGGGGCTGAAACTCACAACCCTGAGGTCAAGACTCCACGCCCTGCTGGCTAAGCCAGCCAGGGGCCCCAGCTCACGATCCTTTCTCTCCAGAAATTTAATCTTGGGCTTTTAAACATTGATTTATCTCTTTGACTGAGTGAAATCTATTTTCAAGAATGAAGTAAATTTCCAGACGAGCATTTATGTAGTGTCCTCTAAGCCTTGGCTTGTGTGGGACTTTTTTAGATCTACTTTCACTGATGAGCAGTAATTTGGCTGAGTATAAAATTCGCGGCCCACCTCCATGCCAAACTTCCTGACCTAAAAACCCCCTAGATTTCATTCTGTGGAATTCTAGTCTTGTAGAAAAGCCATCGATATCTTTATTTTTCCCAAGAAGAACCCAGACTTCTGTTGCGTATTCTCTTCATTAAAAAAAAAAAAAAGTCCTCACATAGCTGCGGGTCTTACTTATAGTAAGAATTGTTTTAGAATGACTCTCCTCCTACTGTTGAAATGATTTACGTGACTCTGATCCAGGTTAAGGAAAGTTCAGGCAGGCGCACCGAGGGGGCACCAGGTGTCTCCCTGAAGGAAACGGGGTCGGGACCTTAAAAACGCATGCAAAGCTGAACGCATGCCCTTGCATTTGGGCTTGGGCTGCAGTTTCCATCTTGTCATTGATCAGCTAGGGAGGCGCACAGGGCAGGGGAGGCAAGCCACCAGAAAGAAAGCAAAGGCTGCCCACGCAGGAGAACACAGGGACCCTCAGGGCCCTCTGTCCTGTCCGCTCTGCATTGCTTATAATAATAGCCTTGCTCCGAGGGAGACTGCAATCTGTTCCAAAATGGGACCCAAAACCACCCCTCTCTGTACCTTTCACTCACCTACACACCACTTCCTCTCTAACGCCCGCTCTGGGTTGACGACACGTGGTGCTTCTGTGACGCAGCTCCTTTCTGGACCACCCTCTCCCGTTTGCCGTGAACACTGCGGTGAGCGCAGAAGGACCCGAACCGCTGGCACACCAGAATGGTGAAACCAACCATGCTCCTCGAATGTATTTACTTGGTGACCTGTCTCCTCCCCCACCCCCAACCCGTGATGAGTTCCAGGAAGCCACGGGTGCTGTTTCCCTCACTGTGTGTCAACAACGCCCAGGGCAGTGCCTGGTATACAGGTGGCGCTAAATATTTTCTGCTAATGTGCAGAGCAAAGCCAATGCACAGTGACAGTTTCTGAAGGAGGTTATGTGGCTCCTAACTCCTGGGAGTTAGGACTCACAGCCTACCCTGGACAGTCACCCAAAGCCACAGGAAGAAACTGATGCAGATACAGCAGGTCTCCCAGCGTGTCTGGGATGAAACGTCACATTCCAGGGGGTGCGATTTCTAGGGTTAGCGTTGGCTGTGCTCTCCGATGTGGGCCATGGCAACTTGTCTGCTCCCCGTCTGCTTCCCCCCCACAGGCTGGAGCAGTGCCTACTCACGTCTGACTGCTGCCCGGCTATGGCGTCCATGCTTCTCCACAACCAGAGCCTGCGGTACCTGGACGTGAGCAAGAACGACATTGGGCTCAGGGGCACCGTGCTCCTGCGGGAGGCCTTCCAGCAGCGCAAGGGGGAGAAGGTCGTTCTGTAAGTCTCCGCTGGCTTCCCTGGGCAGAAACAGCCGCCCAAGCAAAGCTTCTCGTCAAGAGGCAAACTCTGGACCCAAAGAGCTAGCGCAGATGTCGCCAGTGTCCCTCTCTCATTTCCTGGGGGTTTATTCTCGCCTCGATGTGGCTGATCAGGCCCGAGCGCCTGCTTGTGCGTGACGGGAGAATTGACCTGGATTCTCCCGTCTGATTTTAAATCCTTTCTATCCTTCACCTTCGACCCTGTTCTTAACTGATTAATCCCACTTACCGGCCATGTGACTTGAACAAGCTCCTTTATCTTTCTGAGTCTGTTTCCCCGTCTGTGAAACGGGATGGCGGCTTCCTCCATGGAGAGGTGAGGCTGGAAACGGAGCGTGTCTACGAAGCACGGGGCCTGAAACCACGACGTTCTCCGTCAGAGCAGTGGATTCTGGGTAGAGGTTGTGACGACACCTGGAGTGTTCCTTATCTGTCGCCCTGTAACAGATTACCTCCAAGTTTAGTCACGTAAGGCGACGCACATGAACTTCCTTATAAAATTTCTGAGGGTCAGAAATATGGAAGCAGTTGGACTGGGTGGTTCTAGTGCCTGGTCCTCCCTGAGGCCTCAGGTAAGCCCCCGACTGGAGTTGGACGGAGACTAGATCAGTTTCCAGGCTGACCCATGTGGCTGTTGGCAGGAGTCCTCGAGGCTCCCTGTAGGGCTGCTCCTGACAGCGTAGCTGGCTTCCTCCACAAGTGAGAGAGAGAGAGAGAGAGAGAGAGAGCGCGCACCCAAAAGAGACCCCGGCCTTTGATTACTTCCTGTTGAAAGTGGCGCCCTCCACTTCCGCCTTACTCTGGTGGTCACGCAGACCAACCACAGCCCAGTGAGGGAGGAGACCCCCCCAGAGTGTGAGTCACAGGGGGCAGGATCCCTGAGCTGGTCGAGGCTGCTGACCGCACTCAGTCAGTGGTGGAACCGAGGCCCCTGGCCTCCATCCCTGACTCCCAAGAGCAGCACCGTTGGGCTCGGTCTGCTGCGTGGGACCAGAGTGGTCTCCGGGGTGGTGAATTTCTGTCCTCGGGGTTCTGCGTACTTCTCTAGGACGGCAAAAGAAAACCAAATGTGAGAGAACAAAGCCTGATTCTTACCCTCCACAGGGAGACGAAACAGAATTATGCCCCCAACATGGTGACGAGGCTGGAGGGCCCAGTCGTGAAGAACAAAAGCCTGAGGATCGTACAGGACTGGAGTGCTGACTGCTGGGATGAGGCAAGATGGACAGAGTGATCCAGTGCCCCCTGGATATTTTCTTCCTTGGGAAATGTTGGCCTATTCTGTGGGCTGTTCTGAGTCTGGAATGGTCCAGTTGGTTCTGGAAAATGGTGTGGGGCATGACCTCTGAGCATCTCCCTTGGAGATGTCGAGGGCCATGTGTTAGATGCAGATTACTCACGGAGTTGGGGGTGCCAGCCCACCTCCAACCCTGGCTTCCAGATGTCTCTGAATCTGTCATGCAAGCATTGTCTCTGAAAAATATCTGACTGGCCTTTGAGGATGTTGGAAGAATTTAATTAAAAATGTGTACATGCATGCAATTTGAAAACTTTTCAAGTGTTATTTATTTACCAGTAGACTAGTATATAAAACTGTCCAGAAGGAAGACATCTTGGGGGTGTTGGGCTAGCTCTGTTGGTGGAATATTCAACTCTTGACCTCGGGGTTGTGGGTTCAAGCCCCATGTTGGGTGTAGAGATTACTAAAAATGAAGTCATTTAAAAAAAAAAAAAAGGATGAAAATTGTTCCTTGTCTGAAAAAGTATCCAGGGGGACATTTCCAAGGAAGACAGTATAGCAGGGGATGGAAAAGGGAAATCACCTCGTGTTTTGTTTTTGTTCTTTAAGATTTTATTTATTTGAGAGAGAGAGAAAGAGAGCAGGAGGGCAAGAATCTGAAGCAGATTCTGAGCGCAGAGCCTGACGTGGGGCTCGATCTCACCACTCCAAGATGACGACCTGAGCCGAAACCAAGAGTTGGTCGCTCAACCAACTGAGCCACCCAGGTGCCCCTCACCTCGTGTTTAAGGAACTCTCTTAAAAAACGAAGTGTGACACCTAACTTTTTTAGTGGGTTCAGTCCATTAATACAACAGAACAAGCTAAAGGAGATGTTTCTTGCACACACAGCAGGCTGAACTGGAGCCTTGCTCTAGAGAGTGGTTGGTCCCCTGCATGGTCCGTCTTGTGGTCGGCAGGACGTCCCCTCCAACCTCATGGGCAGGGACTGTACATCACGGGGCAGCTCTAAACTATCTTCCAGGTCTAAACTATGCCGTTCATAGATAATGCTAAGTGAAATAAGTCAAGCAGAGAAAGACAATTATCATATGATTTCTCTCATCTATGGAACATAAGAACTAGGAAGATCGGTAGGGGAAGAAAGGGATAAAGAAAGGGGGGTAATCAGAAGGGGGAATGAAGCATGAGGGACTATGGACTCTGAGAAACAAACTGAGGGCTTCAGAGGGGAGGGGGTGGGGGATTGGGATAGACCGGTGATGGGTAGTAAGGAGGGCACGTATTGCATGGTGCACTGGGTGTTATACGCAACTAATGAAGCATCGAACTTTACATCAGAAACCAGGGATGTACTGTATGGTGACTAACATCATATAATAAAAAAAATATTTTAAAAAATAAAATAAAATAAAAATAAACTATGCCATTCAGGATGGAAGTATTAGGACAGTTTGGAACTCAAGGATCTAGAAGCAGCTGTACAATTTTTTTCTGTTGAAAAATCGTCTTTTTCCACACCAAATAACGAGCAGGTATTACGTGCGTTGGTTTCTCCGCTCTCCAAAAGGGTTTCGTTACAAAGGTCAGAGCAGTTGGGATCCTCAACCCCGCCCCCACCCTCACCGCATCCTTAAGGGGTAGAGAAAAATAAAGGTCCGTCAAACTCCCCATTTCGAGTTTGCTTTAATGTGTTCTCCGGAGCCCGGAATTTAACGGCTGGAGCCGATGGTGCGGCACCACCGCTGGGACCCACAGTGAATGAGGTGCGGCTGCCCGAACCGCCTTGCTGGGGGCTGCAGGCTCGGAGCTGGGCAACGAAAGCCAGAGAACCCACCCACGGACATGCTCCCCAGGAGACAGCCCTTCGCTAAAGCAGTGGGGGAGCGAGCCTGGGGAAGAGCCGAGCTTGAAAATGACAACATCCCCAGACTTTGTGGGGCGGCGTCTTACCTGCGGGGCTTCAGCCCGCCCGGCTCCATTGGAATCGGGTGTGGCTCAGGTGTCAAGGGGTTTAAAATCACCCCAGGTGATTCTCATCTGGGGTGAAGTTCGGGAACTCCTGAAGTGGGCGCTGTCTCTTACCACAGCTGGTCATGGTTTGCAGTAAATCAGCATATCGACACGTGGCACAGCTTGAATTTACACAACTTGTCAATTATATCTCAAAGCTGCGAGGGGCAGGAAAGCTCTGGGAGACCACTGTTACCGTGGAGACTCACGGCACAAGTCGCTGTATTTCTATAACCAGGATGGACACTTTGGAAGGGGAGAACGTTGGAGAACGTTCTTCTGACAACAAACAGGAATGCTTACTGTGAGTTCACAGGGAATCCAGATAAGTCTTAAGGAGAAAGTGGATCGAACCGATCACAGCAGTGGCGTTAGACAGAAGTCAAGGTCGTGTAGAATAAGGAGACACGCACACAGTCACTGCTGGGGGACAGCCCAGTGAGGGCGCGCACAGGTGCGCTGAGGGGGCGGCAGCGTCTTCACCCTTAGCCTAAGGGCAGGTGGGGGGCAGTGCATACGGGGGCAGAGAGCAGCTGCTCCCCATCTCTCCCGGGTCTGGCCGTTCCGAGCCAGGGCAGCCAATGGGGAGCACCAACGTCACGGGCGCAGGATTCGCCAAAGACCATCACCGTGGTGGCCCGCGGGCCGGGGGCTGTTTCCGGCTTGGTAGGCGAGGAGAAGAGTCGGTGAGTATTTTATCCCGTCTGGTTCCTAGCGCCTTCCTCTCTCTTTTCTTTCTCCATGACTGATTCGGACCTATTCCTTGAGCTCTGCTCTGTGCCCCCACACTCTCCATGTCGACTAGCCAGAGCCCAAGAACCAAAGACATACTGTGAAAGAATGAAGTGTCCCATTTCCCCCATTTTAATAAAATAGTTTTCATATTCACTTAGGATACGTTCCTCAGTGCTTCCCAGCCTCTAGGTCTAAATAAAGACTCTTGACTCCAGGAAACAAACTGAGGGTTGCAGAAAGGGAGGTGGGTGGGGGGATGGGGTAACTGGGTGATGGGCATTAAGATGGGCACGTGATGTGATGAGCACTGGGTTGTATATGCAACTAATGAATCATTGAACATTAAAAAACCAAAAAATTGGGGCGCCTGGGTGACTCAGTCGTTAAGCGTCTACCTTTAGGGTCCTGGGATCAAGCCCCGCGTCGCGCTCCCTGCTCTGCTGGAAGCCTGCTTCTTCCTCTCCCACTCCCCCTCCTTCTGTTCCCTCTCTCGCTGGCTGTGTCTCTCTCTGTCCAAAAAATAAATAAAATATTTTAAAAAATAAATAATTAAAAAGATAAAAAACAAAGAAAGGACAGAGTCGGGGCTGCTGTGGCTGCAAGCTCAAGATGGGCTGATGTCCTGACTTGCGGGAGTTCGGTGGTGTCTCTGTGTTTCTTGTGCGAATTTTCTGTTAGTTATGGCTTACGGTTACTGAAGTGTGCAGCCCTGAGGGTGTTCTTCGCTGAGTGGAGAGGCTGAGTCACAGATGAATTAAACGGCTTTGCCTGGGGTAGCAAGGGCTGAATCCATGTTCAGAATGGCGTGAGTCCTCTCCAGCCCGTAATCTTGACTGCTTCTATGGGATCATTCAAGGCCCCCATGCAGAAAGCCGTTGCAGGTGGAGGTTATAAAGGATAGAGACGAAGGGAGAGCTTTGGTTAGTTTTATTTCCAGAAAATAACCTTTACCACCACTCTTGGTTTACATTCTTCCAACCTACAATTCAGCGCCTATGGGAATAATGTCCTTACCTTCTCCCCAGCCCCTCTCAGTTTTACGGGGCAAGGCGTCCATCTGCCTATCCCAGGCTAGTCCTTCCACCTGGGCTCTCCTCCTCCCTACTCCGCTGGGTTTGATTACCAGCTCCCTCTCTGCGGTGTGTTGGAAGACGTGGAGCATTCGAACCAGGGTGTGTTAAAATGCTTTTTCCTAAAGCGGAGGGAGCTGTTCACCTTGACAGAACCTCAGCTTTCGACTCTGTGAAGTGAAAGCAGTAATACCCTTTGTATATTGACATTACTTATGGAAAGTTCTAACGAGTTGCTGTAAGTTGTCCAAGAAGGGGTTTAGAAAAGAATAAGTACTCATTTAGGTTTTTTGCTTGCTGCTTGTATCTTTACTTCCTCTTCACTCAGAGCATATAAACTGTGTCAGTCCTCCCATCCTAAAAATAACCTTCCTGAGACCCCTGCGACTTTTGGGGCTTCTTACAGCCATGGCTCTCTTCTCATTCCTCTGATTTCTCTAGTGATTGCTTTGCATGGTAAGGCGAACATTTAATTCGAATCACGTCTATAGTGTTCAGGTGTGCCAATCTGGAATTCATTCTCTTTTAAATGAGCTTTCTATATTCACTTGGTAACTTAACCAAATAGTTGAGAGATTTGGTGGTGGGGGGGGTTCTTTTGTTTTCAATCTCCATGTATCCAGGTTGTTTTATTTTGGGGGGAAAAAACTAGGAAATTTTATTTTATTTATTTTTTAATAATTTTTATTTTATTAGTCACCATACAGTACATCCCAGTTTTTTAAATGTTTTTTTTATTATATTATGTTAGTCACCATACAGTACATCCCTGGTTTTTGATGTAAAGATGCAATGTTCCATGATTCATTATTTGCATATAACACCCAGTGCTCCATGTAATACGTGCCCTCCTTACTACCCATCACCAGCCTATCCCATTCCCCCACCCCCCCCCGAAGCCCTCAGTTTGTTTCCCAGAGTCCACAGTTTCTCATGGTTCATTTCCCCTTCTGTTTACTCCCCCCTTCATTCTTCCCTTCCTTCTCCTACCAATCTTCCTATTTCTTATGTTCCATAAATGAGTGAAACCATATGATAATTGTCTTTCTCTGCTTGACTTATTTCACTTAGCATTATCTCCTCCAGTGCCGTCCATGTTGCAGCAAATGTTGAGAACTCGCTCTTTCTGATAGCTGAGTAATATTCCATTGTATATATGGACCACAACTTCTTAATCCAGTCATCTGTTGAAGGGCATCTCGGCTCCTTCCACGATTTAGCTATTGGGGATAATGCTGCTGTGAACATTGGGGTGCATATGGCCCTTCTCTTCACTACGTCTGTATCTTTGGGGTAAATACCCAGTAGTGCAATTGCTGGATCATAGAGTAGCTCAATTTTTAACTTTTTAAGGGACCTCCACACTGTTTTCCAGAGTGGCTGTACCAGCTTGCATTCCCACCAACAGTGTAAGAGGGATCCCCTTTCTCCACATCCTCTCCAACGTTTGTTGCTTCCTGCCTTGTTGATCTTTGCCATTCTAACTGGCGTAAGGTGGGATCTCATTGTGGTTTTGATTTGAATTTCCCTGATGGCTAATGATGTTGAACATATTTCATGTGTCTGTTAGACATTTGTATGTCTTCATTGGAAAAGTGTTCATATCTTCTGCCCATTTTTTTATTTGATTATTTGTTTCCCATGTATTGAGTTTGAGGAGTTCTTTGTAGATCTTGGATACCAGTCTTTTTTCTGTAGTGTCATTTGCAAATATCTTCTCCATTCCGTGGGCTGCCTCTTAGTTTTGTTGACTGTTTCCTTTGCTGTGCAGAAGCTTTTTATCTTGATGAAGTCCCACAAATTCATTTTTTCTTTTGTTTCTCTTGCCTTTGGAGATGTCATGAAAAAAGTTGCTGTGGCCGATGTCAAAGAGGTTGCAGCCTATGTTCTCCTCTAAGATTTTGATGGATTCCTGTCTCACATTGAGGTCTTTCATCCATTTGGAGTTTATCTTTGTGTATGGTGTGAGAGAATGGTCAAGTTTCATTCTTTACCAATGACATTTTTCAAAGAACTGGAACAAACAGCCCTTAAATTTGTATGGAACCAGAAAAGGCCCTGAATCTCCAAAGAATTGTTGAAAAGGAAAAACAAAGCTGGGGGCATCACGTTGCCGGATTTCGAGCTATACTACAAAGCTGTGATCACCAAGACAGCATGGTACTGGCACAAAAACAGACACGTAGACCAATGGAACAGAATAGAGAACCCAGAAATGGACCCTCGGCTCTTTGGGCAACTAATATTTGATAAAGCAGGAAAAAACATCCGGTGGAAAAAAGACAGTCTCTTCAATAAATGGTGCTGGGAAAATTGGACAGCTATATACAAAACTAGGAAATTTTAGTTTAAAATTTTAATTGCTCTGTGGTTAGGATGTAACCTTTTTAACACGTTCTTATAAATAAGTATTTTTCCCTTTTTCCATCAATACAGTCAGTATTCTCCATAAATATTATATAGGAATGTGCATAAAAGTTGATGTTCTTGAAAGGGCTCTGAGTAATCAGCACATAAACGTCTCCCCATTGTCAGTAATGTTTACCTGGCTCCCTCTCCCTAGCCTTTTTTTTTTCTTTTTTGGTCTTTCATAGATGGGTAATGGTAAGAATTGTGTTAGTAAAATACATTTCTGGTAGCTTCTAAAATGACTTTTAATGGTGGTAGTATTTTGAAAACGCAAACCATTTGAGAAGGCGTAAAGTGACAAGTGTCCTGTTGCAGAAATTCTCTGCCTTTAGTGCCCACAGTTCTTGGTCACACACTTTGAAGAATGAAGAGGTAGACCGGAGGAAGGGTGGTGGGCAGCAAAGCCAAGTTGGAGTAATAGTATAAAGCTCATGGGGAGGGAGGGGGGCCCCAGTGCGTTGCCCTTGGAGTTTATAAGTTTAGGGAGTTTTATGAGCTCTTTTGCAGAACTATCTTAAGCAGTCAGGGTGTGCTGAGTCGTGCCATTCAGGGCTCTGGTCACGTATCTATCTACCTATTAGGTTCATGTCCATGAGCTGATGGTCTTTTTTGGCTGACATCTGAGAGCTTATGTCTTAACTGCCCCTTGCCCGTGATAGTAACAAATGCTTTATGGTTAATTGTCTTATCTTAGGACGTTTTGCAGAAGTCCTTTCTGCAAAGGCTACAAAAGAGGATGTCAGTGCTGTTTGATCTTAGTTGTCCTGACTCTGTATTTTCTTCTTGGGGGCCCCAGCCCTGACTACCTAACTGTCCAACTAACTCCTAACACTTCCCTTGGCCTGGTTAGTTCACCCTCTCCTACTCAACCCACTTTCTGCTCATCCCCCAAAGATACTGTGTGTGGGCATGGGGTGGGATTGTGTTAATGTCCTACAGACAGCACCATTTTGTGCTGACTGAGCATTTTTAAGGATGCAGGGTGCTTAACTGCTTCAATTAACCCTCCTGTTATGGATCAATGGCCTTCAGTCTTGCTGTTACACACAAGCCTGTATCTAATAATATTTGCATTAAAAATGCACAGATCTTGCCAAATTGCCCCCCCAAAAGAGATGGCACAAGTTTATACTTCCACCAAAAATGTAGGAGCACCTTTTTCCTACACCGTAATGAAGCAGGGCATGACCAAACATTATGGACACTGCCAGTTTGATATCAAACATGGGACATCATTAGAATTTTTATTGATCATATTATTATTAGTTATACCATTGATTTCAAGTACATTTAAAAGCCATATCCGGGTTTTTTTTTTAGTTGTTTATATCCTTCGCTCATTTTAATAAATTGAGCTACTGATCATTTCCATTGATGGAGAGTGGCTTATATAATGGAGTCTTCGTCATGCGTTTCAAATTTATTTGTACCAGTTCATTTCTCAGGCGAGCCTTAATATGGCTTTTTGGGGGCGGGGGAGGAAGGGCACTGAGTTGAATGAATTTTTGTCATCTTATTGGTCTTGTTTCTACCATTAGGACATTCTGTTTCATCTGCAAATTATTTTGTGAGGTAGGAATTCATGAACATATATATTTAAGAGGTAGCATGACTTCCGCTGTCTTAGACCCTAGGAAACGGTGACCTCTCATGGAGGTCACCACCTAGCTGAGACATCAGTGAAGTCATTTTTTTCCCCCCAAATGTTCTTGTCTATTTTTGGCTTCTTCTAAGAACTTCAATGAGTGTGTAGTCCCAATAAATACATCAGTACGACTTCTTGGGTGATATATTGATGACTTTCAGGAGCATTGATTTTTGAAAATAGACACTGTCTTTCCTCATCAAGGTTTTTATCAGGAGGATGTTACGGCTTTCAAAATAGGCACTTCACTTTCCTAAATAAATCCCATTTTTATCTCTTAGTTAATCTGATCACTCATCGTGTTTCCTGACTGGTTATTAGGATTAGCATGGGATTTTAGTGCTTGCTTTGGCAGCACATATACCAAAAATAGGATTAGGATGGGGTTTTATATCTCGGATTGGTTACCAACTCAATTCCATGATGACTTAACAATTTATGATGGTTTTTTCAACCCACCTACAAAGGTTCTTATTTTATCTTTCTTTGTCACTTTTATACTTCTCATTTCTTTATCCAATTGCTTTGCTACAGAAAACATAAAATAGTAGTGGACAGAGTACAAAACCGAGGAGAGATGCTCAGTCTCCCTCCCTGGGGTCAGCAAACTGCAGCCTGAGAGCCCAATCCAGCCCATCACCTGTTTTCTTGGAAACAGCTTTCCTGTTTATCTATGGTCAGTGGCAACCAAGCTGAGTGGTGGGACAGAGAGCTAATGACCCACAGAGCCAAAAACAGCCAGCCCTTCGCAGAAAGTCTGACTTCTGTTCTGACTTTTTTTTTTTAAACAAAGTTCCACCACTAAGTATATTTGCTGCAGCTTTTACTAGCAGATAATTTGGTTTGTTGAAGGACGCCTCGTTCTAGTTTGCAAAGCATGTCTCCAGACTATTTAAGCATTCATCGAGACCGTGTGATTTTGCTGCTTTATGTTTCTGGAAACATGGAACTCCACATTTGTTGCAGAGCCAACGTCCCTCAGTTTCGCCAGGATCACACTTTGTTTACCTGCCTATGTGTGGCTTTTACGGAGAATCTGTCTTCCGGTGCATGCGTGCTTGCATGTGTGGGTTTTTTTAAGCCTTTTTCCAAATCCGAATTCTCACTGCTCACGCCCACCCGTTTATAGAACACAGACTTTCTACTAGAGAATGATAGTCTATTTCCCGAAACAAAAATAAATGTAGTGGTGTGCATATACCTTCAAATTAGTGTTTTTGTATTCTTTAAGTGTTTTTAGTCTGACTCTATGCCAGGTGCTGTTTGGGGAACTAGGGATAAGGGCAGCAAAACATCCCAGAGCTTATATTCTCCTAACAAGATAAATAGATATAATGTCAAGTAACTTTAAGTCTATGAAGAATTGTCACCCATGAATGGGGTTTCTCTGTGCGTTTCACAAAAGGAACAGATAATGTTTCTAGTAAGCTGACGAGGTTGATTGTATGAACTTGAGAATTTGATGCAAGATCCTCTTTTGAATCTTATTACTCTTTCACAGGTACCATTTCTCCACATTATTAAAGAATCCACTTTTCCGTCAATACCTGAGCTCTGACTTGCACTAAGATGAAAGAAGCCAAATTACCCTCCTTTTCCAACTATGGACTGCAATGGTGTTTCGAGCAGTTAAGCAAGGAAGAGTTTCAGACATTTAAGAAACTGCTCATGGAAAACGCTTCAGAGCTGGCAATGTGCTCCTTTCCATGGGCTGAAGTGAGCAATGCTGGTGTGGAACATCTCGCCTCCCTCTTGCATGAGTATTATGAAGAATCTCTTGCCTGGAAAATATCGATCTATATCTTTGACAAGATGTATCTGCCCACTCTCTCTGAGAAGGCAAGGGGAGAGATGAAAAGTGAGTAAGACCTGGGGCGAACCTGGGGGTGGGAGAGAAGGGAGGTGACCTCAAGCTCCCGTGGGCATGGGGAAGGTATCCTCGGGTCCACCTGACTGGTGGACCACCGACTGGGTCCACCTCCATGGTGTGAGTCTGAGCTGTGAGAAGTCACTCATTAGTCTTCCTGCCTGGCTGGAAATTAGAGTCGTTTCCAGCCTGTGAAATAAGGAGAAGAAATGGGTAGACAGACCCTCTACCCAGACAGAATTTGGTTGACGTTTGTAGACAGGAACTGGAGTCCTAAGTGCTAAGCTTGAGCTCTGCACCTTCCACTTGTTCTGTGTGTGACTTTGGGCAAATCCCCTTTTACCCTGACCCTTGGCTTCCACATCTTGGAACAGTAACTTAGATGCTTACCTGTGCTGTTGCAAAGACTCAATAACATAACGTGTACAACGTGGTTAACAAAGCTTCGTTCATTTGTTGGGAACACTGGTGGTTGTACAGGGGGCGTCTCCCGTATTTCTTGCCCCAAGCTAAAGGATTAGAGCTCAAGGAACTCTTCTAAAGACTGATCTGGTCTGACTGTTGGTGTCCATATTACTGCAATGTACTCAGATCAAATTGTGTGATTGGCTTAGGGTATTTAGGAGAAAGGTAGTAGAAAAAAACAGCCCTCCTTTATCAGGAGGAATTCTTCTCTTAGACTGTTGACAGAAAACTTAGAGTCCCAAGGGTGAACAGTCAGATCGGCCCTAAAGACTACAGGTATACCATCCCTAGAGGTGACTCAGCACCCACAATCACGAAGGACTTAACGAGAAGCTATTCCTTCTGAGCTTCAAAAAAGCTCTGTGTGGAAGACATGTTGAGAATATTCACAGGAAACGAAGACTATAAAATTAAAATGATGGCTGATCTAGATGAGATATTGTGTGCAAACTGCCCTGCCATCCAGTCTCAAACCCACCGGATGAAATAGGTTCCCCGTGGCAGAAGCTAAAACAGAGGTTCCACCAAGATCTACACCTGACCGAGTTCACAAGCTAACGGGTGACAAAGATGAGACTCGTCATTTAACATGCCTTTAAATTTTCATGGGTCACCCGCCAAAGAGTTATAGCTTCCAGTACAACAGGGAAGAGGGACAAATGGGTGATTTTTTAAAAATGGTATCGAAAAAGGAGAGCTTCCTATTCCACACCAGAGGCAAATGAAGACTAGAATCACTTTCCAGAAGAGGTGAAGTTCAAGCTGAAACAAATATGAAGGAAAGCAGCTAGCCAAGCTCACTGGTTATGGTAGAGAGGAACACACTGAGCAACACAGATAGCATTACGAAGCCTTTAACAAAGAGCTTGGCTAGACCATGGAGAACAGGAGGGAACAAGGCAAGAGATTAATATGGGGGGGGGGTAGACTACAAGTCCAATAACACAGCATCTTGAAAATAAATTATTTTATATAAAAATTTATATTAAAAATAATAATAGCAAAGCAGAAGCAATTCATTTTAAAGGGGACAGGGGTAAAAATAATCCAGTTAATCATCGTTGTTGAAGTGTCGTGTGGTCCAGAAAGTCATGACTAGACATGGGGAGACTAGGTAGGAGGCCATTCTGGTACCCCATGGGAGAAAGAGTGGTGTCTTGGGCCAGGGTGGCAATGGCTGTTAAAGAAAGTACACATGCAATCAGAAGATGTTTCAAAGCAGACACACTGCTTTTGTAGGACTTAATGCAGAGAGCGGTTATGCCATAATGGATGATGCCCATGTTTCTGGCATGAGAAAGTGGGTGGATGTGGCTTTTGTTTTTTTAAGATTTTATTGTATTCCTTTTGAGAGAGCACAAGCAGGGGCAGCAGAAGAGGGAGAAGCAGACTCATTGCTGAGCAGGGAGCCCGATGTGGGGCCCGATCCCAGGACCCCGGGATCATGACCTGAGCTGAAGGCAGACGCTTAACTGACTGAGCCACCCAGGCGCCCCAGTGGTTGGGGTTCTATTACCTCATCCCAAGAAACACTGAAAGAGATGTTTTGCAGCAAGTAGACTGGAGAAAAAGTGGTCAGTGTTAGAACTCGTAAGTTGGACACCTCTATTTGGATAATTCAGAGGCCTCTAGTGAGTAGTTAACTAGCTAAGTTCAAGAGAGGGGCTGAGGATGACTCTTGAAGATAAACTCTTGATAAGCACAATATACTGCCTCATCGTGTGAATTACCCAAGGCCAGACGGCAAAAACGGGACTGGACTTTACAAGTTCAAACTCCGAGCGCTCTTTATGACAAGTCTCTGTTGCTTCACTGTGCTGGTGGCCCTGGAGGATCTGACTGCATTGTCTCCATTACCAGCTAGTCCTGGAACGAACTAAGATCCTGAGGCTCGTCTTGGTTCCCCACAGTAATTTGGGCAGGGGATGCTCTCACCCCTCATCTGGGTAATTGCTATGACTTTACTGAGACTACTGTGTCCTGTCCTCTCTGTTGCAGGATATTCACTGAATGAAATACCAGAAAATTCTACACGAATGAAGAACGACCAAGAACCAAGCATGAAAGAAGTGCCAGGTCAGTGTGGACGTGGTGGGAAAATGGATGTGTCTAAAGCCACGTGGTGATTAGTTAGTGGCCCATTCAGGACTCGAACCATGACTTCTGATAGTCCAGTGTTCTTTCCAGTCTGGCATCCTGTTGTTAGCTGATTGTCCTGCGTTCTGAGGATCTAGTAATCATGGTCTTTCTTAATCTAAGTCCAAGAGAACTCTGTGATCTTCAAGTTTTCTTACAGCTCTCTGGGTTCCCATCTTCAGTCCAGGCAACTTCATGACTTTGCCAGGACAAGCTCCACCTAGGGATCTGTTTTGGAGGCTTTGCTGGTGAGATCCAGATAGCATGAAACCAGATTCAATACAACTCCCCACATATTTGAGTGCTGGAGACATGCCAGGCACTGCTATGGGTACTTATGTTACATCCGTGGACAACGTACGTACAAATCCCCTGCATTTATGAAGCTCATAGTTCAGCAGAGGGAAAGGGAGACCAGCAAAAGGGACCACAGCAGTGAAGCCAAAACAAAGAGGGAAAGATGCAGGCTTGCGCAGACAACAGGCATTCCCCGCTGTTACCCACACTACAGCCTAGTCGCTTTTTAGTCTGACTCTTTTTTTTTTTTTTTAAAGATTTTATTTATTTATTTGACAGAGAGAGACAGCCAGCGAGAGAGGGAACACAAGCAGGGGGAGTGGGAGAGGAAGAAGCAGGCTCCTAGCAGAGGAGCCTGACGTGGGGCTCGATCCCAGAACGCCGGGATCACGCCCTGAGCCGAAGGCAGACGCTTAACGACTGCGCCACCCAGGCGCCCCCTGACTCTTTTCTTTCTCTACCTTCCGTCCAATGAATCAAAATCCTAGGAGATCTACATCTGAAATATAACCCATTTCTATGTGTTTCTACCCATACCCTGTATGAGAATCATTTCCTTTGCATCTCTTATCTGGTTCCACTCTGGTTATATGCAATCCATTCTCCATACAATAACAACCAAGGTGATCTTTCAGAAATTTACATCTAATAATTGACTCTTCTGCTTTAAAAATGCTCAAGTCGTTTTCCATTACATTTGTCATAATTGATTGTATCATTTCTTAAATATAATTTACAAGACTAACACCACCATTAGGGCTATTCTTCAAATACTGTAAGGTCATTCCCACATCACCTAAGTCAAATATGTACTTAGCCACATTAGGAAACTATTTTTTAATAAGTAGACGTAATGATTATTCTCAATAAGTGGTAGCTATTACATGCCAGAGGCTGTACTATTCCTCTACCAAAACACCTGATTTAATCTTCAGAGCAAATCCACAACATAGGAACTACTATCCCAGCTTTACAGATAAACATACAGAAGCCTGTAAGCCCAGCAAGTTGTCTAAGACCTCATAAGTGACAGAATTCCCATTTAAATCCTATGTCAGACTCCAGACATCCTTGGTTCTTATCCACCAGCTTTTATCCCTCATTTTAATGTCTTGCCTCAAGGTCCCCAGTGAATTAAAAGCAGGAATGAGACCAGAGCCTCCTATCTTCTGATTTTGAATCAAGTGCTCATTTTACATACCGTTAGTCTCTCTAGCTGAGCCAGCGGCTGCCATGTTTCCAACTGGTCCTGGGATGTGGGTCTGGGCCCTCCCTGATTTGGATACTCATGTAATTCGTCCTTCCTCTCTTTTTTGCAGGAACTCCACAAGCTCTAGAACAATGTGGTGCCACAGTAGCAGAGACAAAAGAACAAGGTAAAGAAAACGGATTCACCTTTTTTTTTTTTTTTTCCATCCTGGAAGGAAGCTGGGTGAAAACCAGTCTATGGAGTTTGGGTGGCAGAGGAGTCCATGGTCCCTTTGCTCATCAGTCTCTTTCCCAAGAGGTCCTAGAATCATCACCAAGGACAGAGTCACATATGTTCGCTGTGATCATCGACAGTCACTGGGTATGAAGATAAATTCCAAAAACCTGAGACTCTGGTGAATTTGGGCATCAAGCACAAGTTCGTTTGACAGGTGCTAAATATAGAGACAAGCGCGGGCACGTGGTTTGGTCAGAGTTACTTGGCTAGTGGTGATCTTTTTTTCCTCAATTCCTTCTGTCAACCTTTGTTTGGTGAATACCCACCATCTGAAGAACGGTGACAGCAAGATGGTGGTAAAATATCCGTATATGACCATGTAGACTTACACGTTAACCAAACCAAACAAAACACAAAATGAAGATGAGGTCCCGGCTGCCATGATCCTACGAAACGGCAGTTGACCAGTCAAGGAGGTGACAGCAGGCTTTCCTGAGGAATGTCACTTGAGCCTCTCTTATTGAGCTGTAATTCATGTACAGTGCAGTGTGGGGTTTCTTCGTACGTTCACCGAGTTGGGCAGCGATCACCATTCTCTTATTCCAGGGCATTTTCCTCTTCCCCAAAGAAACCCCAAACCCATGGTCACTCTGCATCTCTTCTTCCCCAAGCCCTATGCAACCATCATACACTTCCTGCCACTACGAAGTGGCCTGTTCTGGATTTTCATATAGGTGGCATCCTACAAGTGTGGCCTTTCATGACTGGCTCCTTTCACTTAGCGTAATGTTTTCTGTGTTCGTCCACGTTGTAGCACGTACCAGCACTTGGCACATCTCTACCATCCTGTAGTGCAGATAGACCACACTTTCTTTATCCATTCATCACACGATGGGCATTTGGGCTCTCTGGGCTTCCTGGCTATTGCAAATAATCCCTCTGTGAACATTGACGTACAAGGAAGTGCTGATGGACGGAAGCGCTTTGACTTCTGAGATATTTAATACAAGTTGTTGTTTCAGGTTTCAGAAAAAAATTTCAGGAGTGGCTCCCACCTTTCTAGTTGGACAGTGTGATCGATGGTGACGCCAGGAGTCACTGACTTATTTAACGTTCAAGCTGGGCTTTTGTTCCAACTCTACGACCTAACCTATATTAGTCTCGGGTGCATTATGTAACCTTTCACTGGACAAACGCTTGAAGACCCAGTAGTTGCCAGAATTGTCCATTTTCAGCTGGGACGAGTGGTAATAAATACCAAGATTGATGGCCTCTCTAGAATAATTGCCACAGGCCAGGTGCTGGTCTCCAGATCTTATGATTATGCCATGGCACCCTACACTGGTCTCATAAGGGAGGTATTAATATCCCCATTTCATAGATGAACAAACCACCATAGAAGGGGAGACGGGGCTAAAATTAGGTTTACGGAGAAAGCAATGAGCCAAACATCAGTTCCAAAGGAAGTTCACAAATAGAAACCTTTTTTCTAATTATCACTTATAGGACACGTATGAGAGGAGTTTCTGGTTGGAGGTAAAACACGAGTTTTTGATGTGTTGAATTTGAGGTCCCTGTGACACTTTAAGGTGGTGAGTTTGACACGAGACCCTGGGATCTTGGGGAAGAAGTCAGTGCCACAGAGGGAGATTTGGAACTCTAGGTCCCAGATGTGATTTGAGTCCATGGGAGGAGAGGTGGCCGAGGAAGACCTGAATTCAACTGCAGACTTACCCTCCTGGGGCTGCCTACCCTTTCTGAAAACCTACAGCCCAGGAGCATAGTCTGTCCTTTGAGGGTAATGCATCGGTCTGAGCTCAGCAAATAGAGGTTGTTCAGATCTCAAGGTCTGCTTCCTGTGGTTTTAATACAGGTCTCTTAATACCTGTCCCTGATACACAATAATGGAGTTTAAGATTTAGAACTTCTCTGTAGAGACTTTATGTAGAGATAGTAATGGCCTTATACACCTATACCGAGAGAGTCTTGCTACCTTTCTTTAAAGATAATACTATTACCTGCAAATGTAAAGACCCAGGATTGGAGGGGTTTTTCATGGTACTGAGTACCTATCAGATGTCAGAGACTATTGAAGAGGCTGGAGGTATGGAGGTAAAGTTGTTTCATACAACTTAAATCACAGTCTAGAGGCTAGACAATAACGGGATGCATAAAAAATTGCTGTTTAAGAAAAGTGCTGGGATAAAAATAAAACCAGATCATGGGAAGGAATTATGGTTTTTTAATGACAATGGTGACCATTAATCATTTCTGCCAGGCCCTGTGCAAATAAATTTTGAAGGCACATTCTCTCTTTCACATCCTCTTCAAGTGTTGTGATAAATATTTATCTCATTGCCGACATGGGGAAACTGAGGCTCAGAAACTGACACCATACAGTAGAACATGGAATTTCAAGCAGGATCTGTCTGACTTCAAGGGCCATGCTTGCCTCTTTGGGCAGAGCAGGATCCCCATGCGTGGAGGTCTTTCTCCGCGGTAGCCCAGAGCCTGGAGATGCACGCCTGTCTCGCAAGCCTAGAACTCAGGGCCACGGCGCACACATCCTCAGCTCCCCCAAGCCTCTCTGTCTTTCAGACACCACATTGGAGTGTTTGGCATAGACTATTCATTTAACAAATACTGGAGTGTCCGCAGGGTCGAGGCATTATCATAAATAATAAAGACAACGGTAAATAACAAAGTCCCCGCGTAGAGTCTACTGAGGGGAGAAAGACAGTAAGCCAACAAAAACGTAATGTGGCAGGTAGTAAGTGCTGAGAAGAAAGATGGGGCCAAAGGGACAAACAGAGCTAGCTAGCAGGCTGTTCATAAGCTTTGAGGAAGTGATCTCTGAATGAGGGGTGGAGCCAGTTATCAGCACACTGCTAGGAAGGAGCAAAAGACTGATTCAGGGTCCATTGGTTCTAGGTCCAGGGTTTTGGGGTTTGTTCTGTTTTGCCTTTTCCTAAACTCCAGACTTTCTTCAAATGTTGTTTCCTGTTTTTCTTCTCTCTTCAAGACCTGTCCAGCTTGGGCCGTGGAGGTAACACGGGGGACTACCAGGGCTATGTGATGACAAAATTTGCTACAAAGTTGGATGAATACCCTGGTTTTGAAAAACTTGCCTCTCACTGTCCAGAAATGCAAACGTTGCTTGCTGCTTTTGATCCAGACCAGAGGGGCTTCCAGCCTCATACCGTGGTTTTGCACGGAAAATCAGGAATCGGGAAATCCACTTTGGCTAGAAGGGTCCTGCTCTACTGGGCACGGGGTGAACTCTACCAGGGCATGTTCTCCTACGCCTTCTTCCTCCGTGCCAGAGACATGCAATGCATGAGGGAGGCCAGCTTTGCAGAGTTAATTTCCAGAGAGCGGCCAGACTTCCAGGTTCCAATGATGGACATCATGTCCCAACCAGAAAGGCTCTTGTTTGTCATTGATGGTTTCGATGACCTGGACTTTGCCTTCCAAGACGATGACACGAATCTCTGTGAAGACTGGGCAGACAAACAACCCACGTCTGTTGTGATGTGTAGCCTGCTGAAGAAAGTCCTGCTCCCTGAGTCCTACCTGATGATCACCGTCAGAGACACGGGCATAGAGAAGCTCAAATCCATGCTCACGTCGCCCCGTTACCTGTTCGTTGGGGGCATCTCCGTGGAGAAGAGGATCCAGCTATTCCTTCGGCACACAAAGAACGAGCATCAGAAGACGCAAATCCTGCATTCGGTGGTGGCCAACCACCCCCTGTTTGACGAGTGCCAAGTCCCCGTCGTGGGGTCGATCATCTGCGAGGCTCTGAATCTGCAGGAGGCATCGGGAAAGAGCCTCCCCCCTACCTGCCAAACCCTCACGGGCTTGTATGCCACCTTCGTGTTCCATCAGCTCACTCCACGAGATGCACCCCGGCGCTGTCTCAACCAGGAAGAGAGAGCCGTCCTGAAGAGCCTGTGCCTCGTGGCTGTGCAGGGAGTGTGGAACAGAAGGTTTGTGTTTTATGGAGACGACCTCAGTGTTCACAGACTCCAGGAGTCGGAGCTCTCTGCTCTGTTTCACATGAACATTCTCCTCCAAGATGGTGGCCACGAAAGGTGCTACACGTTCCTGCACGTCAGCCTCCAGGAGTTCTGTGCCGCCCTGTACTACGTTCTGGAAGGACTGGAAACGGAGGGGAATCCCTACCCTGTGTTCATGGAGAGCCTGAGGACTTTGGTGGACCTCAAAGAGATCAGCTCCAATGCCCACCTGCTCCAGATGAAGCGTTTCTTGTTTGGCCTCATGAGCAAAGAGGTGACGGGGGCTCTGGAAGTCCTGCTTGGATGTCGCGTCCGCCTGGCCGTGAAGCAGAGGCTTCTGAGCTGGATCTCTCTGCTGGGGCAACAGGCCAGCACTCCCGCCCCACCAGACTTGCTGGACGCCTTCCACTGTCTTTTCGAGACTCAAGACGACGAGTTTGTTTGCTCGGCATTGAACAGCTTCCGTGAAGTGTGGCTTCCGATAAACCGCCGGATGGACTTGATGGTGTCCTCTTTCTGTCTGCAGCGCTGTCGGTATTTGCAGAAGATTCGGATGGATGTCCGTGAGAGCTTCTCAAAGGAGGAGTTCACTGAGGCACAGGCTCTCACTCCCCAAGGGTGAGTCCTTCATTTTATTCTTTTTTTATTTTGCCATTTTAGTCTTTTTTTGTTCCTATCTTTATTTTATTTTCTTATGCTCAATTGGCCGACATATAATACATCATTAGTTTTTGATGTGGTGTTCGACGATTCATTAGTTGCATATAACACCCAGTGCCCATAACCACATGTGCCCTCTTTTTTTTTTTAAGATTTTATTTTTTAGAGAGAGAGCACAGCAAGGGAAGGGGCAAAGGGAGAGGGAGAAGCAGATTCCCCACTGAGCAGGAGCCCGATGCAGGACTCGATCCCAGGATCCTGGGATCATGACCCGAGCCGAAGACAGATGCTTAACTGACTGAGCCGCCCAGGTGCCCCTTCCTTCCCGTCTTTATGGAGATATAATTGACAAACGAAAATTGTACATATTTCAGATGGACACCCTGGTAAAACGATCACCATGATTAAGCTAATTAGCATATCCATCACCTCACATAGTTACCATTCTCTCGTGTGTGCGTGTGTGTGTGTGTGTGTGTGTGTGTGTGTATGCGTGCGTGCCACATTGTCTTTACTATCCCTCAGCCATCAGTGGACATTGAGGTTGTTTCCGTGTCTTGGCTGTAGGGAATGATAGTGCACAGATGTCTTCAGGGTCCTGATTTCAGTGATTACTGGATCATACAGTAGCTCTACGTTTAATTTTTTGAGTGACTTCCACACTGTTTTCTGCAGCAGCTGCACCATTTTACACTCAAGGGGGAGTTAGATCTAAGGGCAACCCCACTGAAGATGTGGTAACCCCACATCACCTCGGTAGGTACCCCACGGGCTGTTACGACATTCAGGAGGCAGGGCGGGTGAGTGTGCGTTCAAAGCACAAAGCAGCATCACTGAATCGGCCTCGGGACCTCCGAGGCCATCCCCGTGTCGCCAGAACAGACTGGTTATGTCCCCTGACACTGTCATGACAGTTGCTCGTGTGGAACCCCATCCCGTGGAAGCCAGTGTTGATCTCCTTCTCCAATGTAGGACGCCCATGAGGACCCTTGCCCATGAGTGCTGGGACAGTCTCTGCTTTGCGCTCAGCACCCACCCAAGCCTGCGCCAGCTCGACCTGAGTGGCAGCGTCCTGAACGAACGGGCCATGAAGACCCTCTGCATGAGCCTGAGGCAGCCAACCTGTAAAGTACAGAGTCTGATGTAAGGCTATCCGGCCCCCCGTACACACCCCTTTGTGTGCCTATGTCACTGCTCTCTTCTCCCGCCCACCAGAAGAGACCCATCTAAGAATGTGGGCGGAGGGGATAACTGCTGTGGAAGATACAGGAACCAAGTTCCCAAAAGCTCACAATAGGGAGAAACTAAAGACCCTGTGAAGGGATTATCGAGGCAGGTTCATTCACTCCGGGTATTGAAGGATGAATAGGAGTTGGTTAGAGACAAAGTTGCAGGGAGCTCATTGCAGGCAAAGGGGTAGAGCGTGAGGCCATTGCAAGGTCAAAGTACTTGACTTACGGGAGGCTTTCAATCAGTTCTTAATGCTTTTAGGGTCATTAACAAGGTAACAAATATTTGAATACCCAGTAAGGTCCTGGGCCTGTGGTAGGCCCCAGGGTACTCACCAAGCACCTGGAGTAGGAGGGGAAGCGCTAGTTCTGCCACAGACAAAGGTTCTGTTCTGGACTCTTCCCTCCAAGACCGCTAGCAGCATATGCGACACCCAAGACTAGAGCGAGTGGCCTTCTCCGTGCAAACATCTTCCCCTTCTTGCCTCTTCGATCTCTTCCCTCATTCGTTTCCGTAAGCTGGACTGTGCCAGGGAGCCTGGCAAGGCCAGAGTCTTGACAGTGCCCTGTTCACCTCTGTCCTGCACCAAACCCCTCCACTGGCTTTACCCTGGTGCTTCCCCCAGGAACCCCTGCTCTCAGCCCTTGCCCTGCGGCGATGAGCCTGTCTGTGCCATCACCGTATAGAATGCAGCAGTAACGCGTCATAATGGTAACGAGATTCGGTGTTACAAGGGTTTTAAGTAAATCCTCTGATGCCTCTTCAACTTCCTATTTCCCTAATTACTCACAAACTTCCCACGCAATGACATGTATATATTGGCAAACGACTGTTTTTAATCCCAATGGTGTCACGATCTATATATTCTTCTGACATTTGACCTTTTTCTCCAGCCTGAACTTGACCATATCTGTTTATCGTTCGGTTCTTTTTAAGATTTTAAGTAATCTCTCTACCCAGTGAGGGGCTCGAACTCATGACCCCGAGATCAGGAGTCACATGGTCTTCCGACAGAGCCAGCCAGGCGCCCCTGTGCTCTGTCCTTAATGGACTGACTGTATGTCATTCTTCAGCATAACTCTCTCGTTCAGCTCTTTGTTGAGTGTCTGTCTCCCCACGAGATCAAACTCCGTGGGAACGTGGAGAATCCGCATCGCTTAATACTGCTTCCAGGGCCTGATGCATCCTAGATGCTCAGGATTGTTGCTTTCAGATTAAATAAACGTGGGGCCCCCGGCTGGCTCAGTGGGTGGAGTGTGCAACTCTCGATCTCGGGATTATGGGTTCGATGCCCACACTGGGTGTAGAGTCACTGACAAGATCTTAAAAATCTTTGAGATTACGTAGATGCAAACAGTGACAGGTAAGAGAGCTGGAATGGGAGAAGAGGGGAACTGGGAAAATTGGGATACAGCTGTCACCTGTGTCGCGCGCGTATTTTCTGCTTTCTCTCGGGTAGATTTAAAGGGGCGCAGGGTACCCGGGGCCTTCGTCATCTCTGGATCACGCTCATTACCAACCGTAATATTAAATACCTGAACTTGGAGAGCACTCACCTGAAAGCTGCGGATCTGACAATGGCCTGCGAAGCGTTAAGACACCCCGGCTGCTTACTAGAGTCTCTGAGGTACGTCCTGGGTGTGGCTTCTGCATTTCCGGTTTTGCCACTGTCGTCTTTCCTTTTTAAATCCTTGTTCACAGCAAGCTGCAAACCTATCAGAGAGAAGAGGGCAATCTGGAGGGGGTGGTGGTGGTTGCGCAACTGTGTGTAGGCACTCCACGCCTCCCCTCTGCACGTACAGGTGGTCGAGGTGATAAGCTTTATTATGCATCTTTTACTACAATGAAATTGTAACTTTCCATGTTCGTAAAGATAATAAAAGAATTAGGTGACAGGAACCCTTGGGGCAATTCTCTCGGTGTTGTATCTTACGTGACCACAGTACAACGTCAGACCCAGGATGTTGACACGAACGCGTGGATGTCCTTCTGTGTCTGTTTGTCACGAGTAAGATTCATAAAACCACGCCATGCCCACGATCGAGTGCCAAAGCCCTGTTCCCTTTTTCCAGCCACACCATCCCTAATCCCTGGAAATAACGGATGTTTTCCATCTCCATGATTTTGTCATTTGGACAATGCTTGATAAGTGAAATCATACAGTATGTCCCTGTCCTGAGATTGGCTTTTTTCTTTTTTTTTTTTTAATTTGTTTTGGTGGGGTTTTTTTGTTTTTGTTTTTGGGAGGGGGGAGGGGAGGGAGAGGGAGAGAATCTTAAACAAACTCCACGCTTAGTGTGGAGCTGGATTTGGGGCTCGAGCTCACAACGCTGAGATCGGGACCTGAGCCAAAATCAGGAGTCAGATGCTTAACTGACTGAGCCACCCAGGCACCCCCAAAATTGGCTTTTTTTCAATCAGTAAATGCCCCTCAGATCCACGATCCATGTTCTTCTGTTGGCAATCGCACATTCATTTCTCGTGCTGAGTACCATTCAGTAGGACAGAGACAGCACGGTGAGTGTAGACATTGACCTGTCCAGGGACGTTTCGGTCATTTGCAGTGTGGGGCTGTTGCCGCGGTTTGTAGATCCTGGGCATGGGTTTTGTCGATTAGACTAACTTGGTCTAACGACACTGCTACCGCATGCTTACGGTACGCTCGAGACTGAGAAGCTCTGTTTTGAGCTTTAATTGACACAGAGCAACTGCGGACCAGTATTTTGCTTTGCACCACACACATTTTTGCTCCGTAAACTGCGAGCTGCCATCCCAAGCCAGGGTCATCGAGATGACGTTCTGGAGAGGAAGACAAACAATAAGCAAGTGCAAACAGTCCTGAGAAAGAAGGAAATCCTGCCATTTGCCACCACATCTCTGGACCTTGAGGACACTATGCAAACTGAGATAAGTCAGAGAAAGACAAACACCATATGATCTCACATATGGAATCTTAAAAAAAGCTGAACTCATAAAAACAGAGTGAAGCGGTGTTTATCAGGGACTGGGGGTGGGGGAAAGTAGAAATATGTTGTTGAAAGGTCCAGACTTGCAACTAGTAGGTAAGTAGGTCCTGGAGACCTAGCACGCGGTATAATAATTATAGACAACAATATTATAAACAGAAAACTTGCTAAGAGACTAGATCTTAATTATTTCCACCACAAAAAAGCAATAGCGACGTGACCTGATAGAGATGCTAATACTACAAGGGCAATCATACTGCCATATATAAATGTCTCAAACCAGCATGCTTATACCTTAAACTTATACAATATGACATGTCAGATATACTTCGATTTTTTTTTAAAGAGCAACTATATGGTGATCATTGCTATGCATGAAATAGTGCTGCAGAGGGGGATTCGGGTGGGGTGGGGTGGGGTGGGACAGGCACCGTTCAGTAAGGTTGTGAGCCTGGCTAACTCAGTAGAGGTGACATTCAGGAGACCCGAATGAAAAATTGAACCACATAAAGATGTGGGGTTGGGGTTGGGGATGAGGGGGGTGGTGCAAACACAAGGAAGAGCAAATGCTCAGACCCTGAGCCTACAGCCAACAGCTTCCAGAAGTCAGCAAAACAGCTGGAGTCGCTGGTGCACAGGGAGATGGGTTGTTTTGGGGGGAGAAATGAGAACGTGTTTCACGTTGTTTATCTCTGCAGGTTGGATCACTGCGGACTAACCCCTGCCTGTTGCCTGGTGATCTCCCAGATCCTTGTTACATCCATCAGCCTAAAATTTCTCAGCCTGGTGGGAAATGAGGTGGCAAACGAGGGGATAAGATCTCTCTGCGACGCCCTGACAGCCTCACAGGGCGCCCTGCAGAAGCTGGTGTGAGTTGCACTTTTTTCCACCAGGGTTCCTTTCTCTGAGCTGATGCAGCCCAAATGGTGGGGAAGGAGGGAGGGGAATTAGTGGGTGCTTCTTCCTCTCCCACTCCCCCTGCTTGTGTTCCCTCTCTCCCTGGCTGTCTCTCTGTCACATAAATAAATAAAACTTAAAAAAAAATACGTTTAAAAAAAAAAGAAAGAAAAAGAAAAAAGACCCAGTAAAAACATCTGTGTCTTTGCTACCAAACTCTGAACAATATAAAAATCTAGGTGTAGTAGGGAGGGCACGTATTGCATGGTGCACTGGGTGTTATACGCAACTAATGAATCATCGAACTTTACATCGGAAACCGGGGATGTACTGTATGGTGACTGACATAATATAATAAAAAATCATTTTAAAAAATCTAGGGGAGAAGCCAAATGCGTAGAATCAGAGAAAAGAACGTTGGCTGCCAGGGATTGCGGCTGGGGAGGGAAATGGGGAGAGGTTGGTTAAAGGGTACAGACATACGGTTAAAAGACAAGTTCTGGGGATCTCTAACCATTCTGCTTAGAGTTAGCAGTGCTGTGTTATATACTGGAAAGTTCACCGATGCCAAAATAAAGGAGCCTTAGCTTATGGCCGGAGCTGCCGTCTATGGCGTCCTTGAACACCAGGCTCTGTGCTGAGTGTTCTAGTCCCATTAATGCCATCTTCACAACCTGCCAGGTAGGAATTATTTTCACCCCATTCGCAGATAAGGAAAACAGAATCCAGAAGAAGGGAAATCTCTTGTCTAGAGTCACATAGGGAATAAAAGGCAAAGGCTTTTTATAAATAAAATAAAAGGCTAAAACATGAGCTCCAGTTTGATACCTAAGGCTTGGAAATCTCCCCCTTGATGACCTACAATCTGGGCAAAGTTGTTTCCCCCACCACTCCCAAAGCATGCCGTGTCAATAACATCCCTCTTCCATGGGGAGTTTGAGTCTAAAGTCATAGCAAAAAGTGAAAACAAAATGGCACAAATTATCCTTTAAAGTCCTGAGGGGGGCGGAATCACATTAGAAGCCAGCATACCTTGTTCCCTCAGTCTGTATGGGAGAGAAAAACTTTCCCTCTAACCTCTTAAGTTCAATGTCTGAGGCCTGCAAATTAAACTGATGATTTATAGGAGAAAGGGCATACATATTTTATTGATACTACTTTTTTTTTTAATGTGCAGGGAGGCTTCCCAGAAAAGATGTGAGAAACCCAAAGAAGTAGTTAGACTCAAGCTTATATATCATTTTAACAAAGTTATGCTAAATTGTGGAGAAGTGACTAGATAAAGGCGTTTGGAGCTTCTAAGGGCTGAAAAATTGTGGGTACGTGACTAGGAAGTATATGAGGGGACCTGATAAAGGTTATATGATGACTCATGTCCGTGCCTTGTCTGTCTCTGGTGACAAGGGTCATTCTCTCGCTGGTACGAAAGAGGAGGGACACACGTACAAGGGAAATGCATGCCCTGTTTTTAGGAGATGAGGGACAGCACAGAGCCCTTCCTGTGTCTGCTTTTTTGGTTACTTTCAGCTTAAGTTCATCCTTATGCCAAGATGGCATATTTCAGGCTTATATATCCTGACCCCCTTCTAATCCAACCCAGCCAGTATTTCTTTTTTTTTTTTAATTTTTTTTATTATATTATGTTAGTCACCATACAGTACATCCCTGGTTTCTGATGCAAAGTTCAATGATTCATTAGTTGCATATAACACCCAGTGCTCCATGCAATACGTGCCCTCCTTACTACCCATCACCAGTCTATTTCTTCATCGAAATAAATCACCATCAGTAATATGGAGTAAATGCTTGTTTTTGCACTGGTCTAAGCACTTGAGATGTGCTAATTCATTTAACTCTGCCAGAATCCCATGAGAGAAGTACTATGGAATTCTTGTTTTCAAGTGCTGTTGTGTATTAAGCTTGGAGGAACAGATGGAATAGGAAGGTCACCTTCTAAATAGGGAGGTCCCTAATCTCGCCCACACCTCACACCGTAGCACATGTGAGGAGCAAGGACACCTGGATGGGGAGCAAGGTGGCCTTGTCCGTGTGTCTCCCCTTGTGGGTGATGGCAGATCTAGTCACCCCCATTATTTAGAATATCGGCATTGGGTTTGCAAGTTAAATGCAAGACACAGTGTGACATCACCGCGTGTCTGCAAGGGCTTGGTCAGTCTTGGGGCGGCATTTCTTTCCCTTCCTTGCAAGGGAGGGAGGGAGGGAACCTCCAGAGGAGACCTCATCCTTTCGTTCCTGGGGCTCTCTCCTTGCAGACTGGGGAACTGCGGCCTCACAGCTGCCGGCTGCCAGGACCTGGCCTCAGCCCTCATCAGCAGCCAGAGTTTGACGCACCTGTGCCTGTCGAGCAACAGCCTGGGGAGCGAAGGCGTGAATCTGTTGTGTCGAGCCATGAAGTTCCCCAACTGTGAGCTACAGAGGCTGATGTGAGTCCCGCGCGCGTCCCTGGGAGGTCTGCATTGCTTTATCACAAACAGCATGTACCATTCGCCAAGCTCAAAGCAGTGCGAGCACAGTTGTCACCACGAGGGAACAGATAAGGGCTGCATCCTTAAGATAAGGAGCCGATTTCCTCCTTCCATGGAAAATTCCATCTCTGCCCATTTTCTTACAGTGGGAAGTCATCGTTCATCCAGATACAGGCGGTTCTCGTTATTTCTTGCAGTTATGTTCTGTAAAGTCACCACAGACACCAAACCACTGCTCCCGGGGAGGCACAGGGTTGGGTTCCTGCGAGCCTCTGGTCCCATTGTCACCAACCAACCAGGACCTAACCTTGGGTTTCCGTTGAAAGACCCCTTGTTTAATACGTATTGTTGACTCATTCACCTTGAGCTCAGGGCCGACCTCGCCATAGCTCGTGGCTGAATGAAGCTCATTGATGAAGCATTGTCTCTACTCACACAGCACAGCCTTCCTGGGCACAGGAACGCCGGACAGCACTTTAGCTCCCCAAGTTAGCTCCTCACGTTAGCCCCTCATGTTAGCCCCACTTCTTACACAACAAAATCACCAACAAAAACCACAAGAATGTGAAAAACGTGGCACTAACTGGATCATGAAAAGGATACTTGTTTACAATGAATTTGAAGCGAGTTCAGCCTCAGCGGGGAGCTAGATATGTTTCTCTGCTCTGCACATGCATGCGTGTCCGTGAAGGACCACGAGCACCACGAGTATGGATTTGGGGGGTAGAGAATAAATTTTAGCAAACAGACAAACGTGCAAACACAGAATCCATGAATAATGAGGATCGGCCATATTCATTAAGCACCTGCCGTGGGCGAACACTGCTGGTCACTAGTGAGGCAGAGGTGAGCCACGTGGTCCCTAAGCGCACTGAGCTTAGGTTCTGGTAGGGGGAGCTGGATAACTGAGGTTTCCGGATGCTGGTAATGGCGACACAGGGTTGGCGGCCACAGAGGTGGTGTCCCCGCACTCCAGACAGTACCACGCACTCAGCGAGGGGATGCCGTGTACTCCGGCTAGCGCACAGCAAGGGGTCTCTCTAACTGCTTTAAAAACTGCTACCCCATTGCCAGGTCACTCTTCTAGCCTACGTCTTTGGTCTGGTGGTGAGAAGAAAAGATTCGTTACACCTGTTCCCCACTCTCAGCCTGCCTTGCTGGGGTCACTTTACTTTCTGCCATTTCACCCCGTTGACAGATTAGTTCACCAGTAACTATAAATAATTTTTTAAAAATCAACATATGTTAATGGTCTACCTGTAGCCAGAAATTCTGTGAAGAATATAACTTCAATTACAGGTCTGCCTTGTGGGTTCCAAGGTTCCTTGGTGAATAAGTGACGGGAAGAGGCTGAGTATGGCAGACAGAACAGTGACCCCCCCCCCAGATGTCCACGTCCTAATCCCTGTGAAATGTAAACTCCAGGGCAAAAGGGACTTTGCGGGGGTGATCAAGTGAAGGATCTTGAGATGGGAAATGATCTTGGATTATCTGAGTAGCCTGATGGAATCAAAGGGGTTTTTATGAGGGAAAGGAGGAGAAGTGGGAGAGGAGAGGTGGAAACAGGATATAATGGCTGACTGCAGTCCAGGAGCCAAGACTACGAGCACCCCATAAAAGCTAGAAAAGACAAGAAAACCGATTCTCCCCTGGAGCCTCCAGAAGGAACACAGCCCTCCTGACACCTCGATTTTCACCTCAGTGAAAATCCGCTGACCTCCAGATCTGTAAGATAATAAATGTGGGTTTTAAGCCACTGAGTCTGTGGTAATTCGTTACAGCAGCAATGGGAAAGGGACACATCGAGTACGAAGGAAAAGTCACAAGAGGGTCTCGAATGGCATCCGGCGCGTGTGCTATGCCAGACGTCACCCAGGCACTTCAGGGCCGTCCTGTTACCCAAGCCGAAACCCCCCGCAGTGCCCCTTACGTAACCCCCTCCCAGAAGAGGAGCACACTGAGGCCAGCAGAAGCAGCTTACCCAAGGCGATGCCAAGTCACGGGTATGACTGTCCTCTTTCCCTTGTGTGTGCCCGCAGACTAAACGAATGCGACCTGGATGTCGCCGGCTGTGGCTTTCTTGCGTTTGCACTCATGGGCAACAAGCATCTGACACATCTGAGCCTTAGCAGGAACCCCGTGGCAGACGACGGGGTGAACCTTCTCTGCGAGGTCCTGATGGAACCATCTTGTCACCTCCAGGACCTGGAGTAAGTTTCGATGGTTGTTGGGGGTCAGCTCCACCATATTGGGGGCTGGGGTTCCTAGAAAGTCCAGAGATGTGACCAAAAATTAGTCCTTGAGTCAACTGATGCTCACGTTTTCACATGTTTGCCACAGTGAGCATGGGAAGGACACGGAAATGAGTCCAGACACGAGCCCCACGGCAGGATTTTTGGAGCTTAGGTCACCCTCGATTTCTAAAACCTGTTCACGTCTCAGAAGACCTCTTCTTGCCCTAAGTTACTCTTCAGCTGTTCATTCTGTGTGTAGGGTGGAGATGGAAGGGCTTTCTCTCAATACCCTCTCCCTCTGGGGCTCAAATTTCTTTACCTTTTATGGAAATGTTTCTATTTAATAAGAGTCTTCCATCCTTAAACAGACTATAGGAAAGTTAAAAGATCTCAATGAGCAGAAATAAATCTCCAATCTAACAACCAAGCAGTAGATGCTGTTGATACTTTGGCAAATTCCTCCTGGATGCGTAAGTGTGACAAAGAAAGGATCCCAGCTGTTACCACTGAAAGCATTCTTGCCACATGGAGGCACAGGGCTTTAAATATTTCACGTGTCTGGGCTCATGCAGTTCCCCTACCGATCATTGCCAGGGGAAACCGGAACTCCCCAGCAGCCAAGACCTTGTTTTGGTCTCACGTTCTGTCCCTTAAGGACCTGCAGACCATAATCGTACACAAAGTACGGTATGCTATTCCATTTAATGATACATCATAACGTTAAAAATCCCCTAAAGCTGGGGGCGCCTGGGTGGCACAGCGGTTGAGCGTCTGACTTCGGCTCAGGGCGTGATCCCGGCGTTATGGGATCGAGCCCCACATCAGGCTCTTCCGCTATGAGCCTGCTTCTTCCTCTCCCACTCCCCCTGCTGGTGTTCTCTCTCTCTCGCTGGCTGTCTCTATCTCTGTCAAATAAATAAATAAAATCTTTAAAAAAAAAAAAATCCCCTAAAGCTGGACACTGAGCCTACGTCCAGTGTTTCAGTTATGCGTACTTTCTACATCTTTGTGCGCTTGGTAGTATCTTCTTCTCAATTACAAAAGTAGAACCAATAACCAAAAAGTAGGGCCATTGTAATATCTCTCCTTCCCAGTGATAAACAAAAGAAAGGAATTGGACAGAGATCATAGCCCACAGATCTGAGTGACCCCCCCCCAAGTATTAATTCCTGTGTTTGTTTTCATGAAATGGGCATTTCGAGCCCTACTTTTGCATGGTGCAGAAACTAAAGCTTAATCACTAGGAGGTGCCACTTCTTTGGGGTGAAGTGCTGAGGGATCATGTGGTCCTACCGTCATCACTGATCCTTGCTGGCATCTGAGGCTTGGCCATTCCCACCTGATCTGCAGGTGTGAGCCCTGACAACTCTTTCTCATTCTTGGTGTGAACGCCTCGTGAAGACCGACTCTCTTGCCCTCAGTGGGACCCTTCTATTCTCAGCTGTAGATAGGAGACCATGGAGCTGTTCCCATCATCTCTACTCCGATGAGTCATCCAGCGCGTACTTCAGGGGCCTTCTCCGCCCCCACCCTCCCCACTCATCCTGGGAACTGAAGCACAAGATGCCTCTCCTTTCGGACCCCACACCCATCTAGCATTTCAGTACCTTCTGTCATCTTTCTCACCCTCTCAGGGACTCTACCAACTTCTCCTCCTCACTTGTGGGTTTTTTTTCCTGTGTCTTTCTCTCCATCCACCAGGGAGAATCTTTATCCCAGCTGCAGGTGGGAAGCAAGGTCTGATGTGCTCATTTCTTTTTCCAAAGATACCTCCAGCCACGTCCCATGCTTTCCCCACCTGCCGCGATCCTCCCTCCTCACCCGAGCCTCTGGGTGCTGCACAGTCTAGGCCGTTCTCAGGGACGGACAGAGAGGTTCCCAGGGAGGAAGGAGTCAAGGAAAGCCCCACTGATGTTTCTGGGCATCGTCCCCCTCTAGCACTCTCCTCAAATGACACGGGCTCTCCTCTTGCAGATTGGTGAAGTGTCATCTCACCGCTGCCTGCTGCAAGAAACTGTCCCGTGTGGTCGCGAGGAGCAAACAGCTGAAGAGCCTGGATCTGGCCGTGAACGCCCTGGGTGATGACGGCGTCGTAGCGCTGTGCGAGGGGCTGAAGCACAGGAGGGCTTCTCTGAGGAGGCTCGGGTGAGTTCCTGGGGTGAGTTCCTGGGGTCCCCTGTGTGAGGGCTGGGAGAAGGGAAAGGGGGGCCTGAGTGTGAAGTTGCTGAACAAAGACGGTGTTCCACCTGTCACGATTCCACGTGAACCAGCCTTGTTCTTCCTGGTGCTTAAGAAAAGACCTCACCCCCTTCGAACCAACCCAAAGCCATTTCATAGGAAAGCCCTGGATGTTCCTCCATGAAACCACTCAATATCTGTACCCACATTCCCTTCTCTCTGAAACAAGAGGAAGAACCCCTCCTGTTGCCAGGTTAACCTCACACATATCGGGCATCTATGAAATGCCTTCTGCCATCACCGAATTACCTCCCCCCGCCTCCTTCCACAGCCTCCCTAGTAGAGACTTCCTGCTCTCATAGATGCTTAGATATTATTTTAGAAGCAAAACCAATAATAACAATATGCTTGATTCGATCCCACCTCACCGTCTAAGTACAGGCGGTTAAAACCACTTAAGCACATCCCATGACTTGTTACTCTATCACAAGAAGTTCCCAAACACACAAAAGCTAGACTGATTGGGACATTACAAACCTGCATGCTCACCACACAGTTTAAATGATCGTCTGTATTGTGCTCCATCTGGTGAACCATTTCCTAGCGAGCTACAGTTCGTCGCCCCTGCTCTGACTATCTCGTCGCGCGACTCCAACATGGGAGAACACGGCTACCGTCCAATTATTACATCTAACAAAGTTGTTTGGCCCCCAACTGCTCCTAGGATAAAATCCTAAATCCTTAATGTGACCTGTGACCTAAAAAATGTCCAGCCTCCTCTCACAACACGGCCTCTGGCTCCCCTGTGGCCGTCCGGTTCCCTGTCCGTGTCTCAGACATGCCCCAGCCTTCCTTCCGCGAGGGCCAGGTACGTGCAATTTCCTAAGACCTCACCGCTACTTCCTCACCCGTTCGCCTGGCTTCCTTCTGGTCTCTTGGGTTTCAGGTGAAATGCAGGTTCTCAGCAAGTCTTTCCCGTGTGCCTTGCTCTGTTCCCTGGTTGCAAGCGCCCTCCCCCATTATCTTTCATTCTTTCCGGACTGTCATTAAGTCACCCAGCAGCTCTTAACAGGAGATCCAGCAGCAGCGGTAGCATCACGGCCTGGGGATCCGTTAGAAATGCAAATGTCCGGGCTCCTCCCCAGAACGGCAGAACCCGAAACGCCAGGAGCAGAGCCCACCCCCCCCATCCTAAACTTGGCCGTGAAAGTCCAACGGGTTGCGGGGTCGGTCGCTGAGTTTTGCTGGCGTTTCTTGGCGTGTTGGCCCCGCAGGTTGGAGGCGTGTGGACTGACTTCCGGCTGCTGCGAGGCCCTCGCCTCGGCTCTCCTCTGCAGCCCGCGCCTGACCAGCCTGAATTTGATGCAGAACCACTTCAGCCCCGGAGGAATGATGAAGCTGTGTCCGGCCTTCGCACACCCCACGTGCAACCTACAAATAATCGGGTGAGTCCCTGGCGACCGTCTTCCGAGAGGCCCACCTCCTTCTGCAAGCATGCTGGTCGGTGGAGGAGCACTTTATCCCGGAAGCGGAGATGGGGTTCACCAACCCGATCCTTGATTCAACCACCATGTGCCCACTGTGTTCCGAGCACCATACTGGGGAGACAGGGCTGGAGACTGAGGCAAGGCACCTGATATCATGGGGCTTACTTCTGGTTGGGTTTAGGGAGAATGGAGAGACAGCACAAAAATCAGATGTTTATCCTGAAAAGGCTAAAAATAGAATTTCTATATGATCCAATTCTGAGTCATATACCCAAAAGAACCAAACCCAGGATCTAGAAAAATGACTTGTGCACCCACGTGTACAAAAGCATCACTCGCAGCAAAGGGCAGAAGCGGCCCCGGCATCTGCTGCCGGGTGAACCGGTGAACGAAGCAGGTGATCAGCCACATGGTGGAATAGCGCTCAGCATTCAAACAAAAGGACGTTCTGACGCCTGTCACAACATGGGCCAACCTTACGGTCCTTGTGCTCAGCCAGGTCGGTCAGATGCGAGAAGACGAATACTGCACGATTCTACTTAAGTGAGGTCCCTCGAGCAGTCAAATCCATAGAGACACACAAGGTAGACAGTGGTACCAGGGGCTGGGGGGAATGGGAAGTCGGTGTTTATGGGGCAGAGTCTTAGCTGGGGAAGATGAGAAGTGACGAGATAGAACTGGAGATGGCCGCACAACAGCACGAGCGTACCTAACGCCACCCAAATGCACCCTGAGAGACGGTTAAGACGGACGGCCCATTGCGGTAGGTTGTCCTCTATTTATTTCCACGGCAAACTTGCCGATGGAAAACTGCCTCTGTGTGGCCCAGCTTACAGTGCTGGGGTTTGTGCCGGGGTCAGGTGTCAGCATATGGCGATAACAGGGTGGGATCTGAGGGGCAGGATAGATTGGAAGGCTTGGCTCTGTGGGTCCAGAGCTCTCAGTGTGGACAAGGAGAACTGTCCCAGTGATCTCTTTAGCAAATAAGCTGGAAAGGCAGAAGACTGAGCTGATAGAAAGCATATTTGTATCAGTGACTCATGTAGCTTTGGACAAGCTCAGCCTGTGATCATGGGACTTGGCAGCTGAAGAGTCAGACCTAGATTTTACTGATGGACCTTGCAGGAGCCTATTTTGCTATCTGCAAAATGGAGACGATGCTGTGTTAGCTATTTGAAAACCGGTTTCTCCTTCCCAAGAATAGAAGCTTCATGAGGGTAGGGACTTTGCCTTGTTCATCACTGGGCCTCCAAACCCTGTAACGGGACCTGGCACAAAGCAGGTTCTCAGGAAGGAGCTCGTGGCTGGATGAGTAATGGTGCCTGCCTCGTAGGACGTGGTGAGGGGCAGACGCCCATGAAAGCCCAGTGGAGCACCTGGTACGTGCCTTTCCATGTAGGGGTTCACTCTTGCTCTGTGGAGCACCTCGAGAGTACGAGAAGAGGTTTCAGATACTTGATGGGGTTTCCAGGGATTTTTAGGAAAGGAGAAGCAGTCAGAAGCAAATTCCCAGAGTAACGTGTCTCCCTTCCGCCTCCCCAGGTTGTGGAAATGGCAATATCCCACTCAAGTAAGGAGGCTGCTGAAGGAGGTCCAGCAACTCAAGCCACAGATCATAATTGATGACAACTGGTATTCTTACGATGAAGATGACCGGTACTGGTGGAAAAACTGAAAACAGGAAACTCCCCCCTCCCCCCCCCCCACACACGCACTCTGACGGAGGAACATAAAAGCAGTCTTCTGGGGCAAGCTGTCCCCAGGAGTTCCCTCTCAGAGATGGAATATGAGCTCTGGTTCTCACAAAGCCCTCACTGGTGGCAATTCTCATGTGTCCAATATAACTTGGTTGTTGCATTTGCCTCTGACATAGGCTGTGACCTTCCAGTCCTAGGATCTCCGTACCTATGAAATGTCTGTCTGACCTCGAAGCATATAGAGAAAATCAAATAAAATAAGCACTGAGAGCATTTGGGGAATAAGTACCATGTGACCTTCTTGACAGTAGGGATATGGTCCAAGAGAAGGGTGGGAGGACTTAGGTCCTAAAAGTGGCCCCCAAATGTTGATGATACAAAAAACAGGGTGGATCCAGCCTGGGTGGATCCAATTAGCGGCTTTACACCTGGTTGGGTAGCTACTTGTTGCCATGGCTACAGAACAATCAGTCTCTTCCTCGGAAAGTGGGAAATGCGTGTGGTCTCACGATGTATCCTTGGTATTAGTCCTTCCGTTTATTGCTCTAGTCCACGGTGATGGTCGCTGACATGGGGTGTCAGGCTCTACTCAAAGCACGATCCACAAATTAACTCACTTGCTCTTCAAATTCAAGCATCGTTGTTTCAAACCTGGGAACGTTCTAGGCTTCTTCCCTGTCGGCTCAAATTAGATGGCGATCGGCCTGCCTCCTCCCGGCCCTGAACGCGGCTGATGAAAAGTTTATGCCGAGCGTGGGACAAATGTCAGCTCTGTAGTTTCCTCGGGCTCGCGTCGCTAGCATGACCTGCAATCCGTGATGTCTCTGCAGGAATACATTTTAAACACATGTTCTGGAATATTCAGACTGCACAGTGCTTGTGCCTGGGAGCAGCGGGGCATGGTCTGTGTGAAGTGAATGGGGGACAGGTGTCACGGTTACAGCTCCTAAATCAGAGACCCCCCAGTCTTCCGGATACGGGCGCTGCCACACAGGACACGTGACCACCCGACCTACAGATCCGGTGAGGCGGCCCACTCTTGCTCGTGTTAAATGCTAATAAAGCACCACTATCGTAGTCTTTTTAAAGGAATATCGCCTTCCACGGAGCCAAGAAGACCTAGCCCCTGCCTTCCGTGTTTAATGGTGTCCCTAGAGCACTGTCTGCTCCTCTCTCCCCCTGACCATACACATGTCCACTTTGGAAAACTGCCCAAAGAGGAAGATCAAAGAGAGAAGGCAGTGAGTTTCGTACTCAGACCTCGCTCTCCTAAATGATTTTGATGACACGAGACAAATGCCAACCTCCATCAGCCTTTGTCTCCTTCTCTGTGAAATAAGGAAAACAGCATCTACTTTTCATGGCCAGTTGGGGAAGATGAATTCCTGGAAGGCTCTCAAAGCTAGAACATTCATTCCACAAATACGTTACTGAATACATACTCCTGTATCTACGGCTGTTCACAATATTGTCACAAACTTAGCAGCCTGAAGCACATTACCTCACAGTTTTGTGGGTCGGGCGGCTGGGTGTGGCCTGGCTGGGTCTTCTGCCTCGGGGTCTCACAGAGCCACAATCAATGTGTGCGGGGGGGGCCATGGTCTCCTCAGAGATTGAACCGGCGGGGGAACCTCTTCCAAACTCCAGTGGTTCCTGGAGGTGTTCGTTCCTTTGCAGGTGCCAGACGGAGGGCCTCGGATTTGTCAGACAGAATTCCCAGCTCCTTGCACCACGGCCCCTTTGTATGGCAGGTTGCTTCTTCAAAGCTAGAGGGTCTCCCTGCAAAACAGACTAACAATTTCACATTATTCCAGAAGTGACGTCCCACCAGCTTTGCCATATTCTGTTGGGGAGTAAGTCACAAGTCCTGCTCACATGCACAGGGAAGAGACCCCACAAGGGTATGAAGGGCTGAAGGGATCCTGGGGCCACCTTATCGTCTGTCCGATGCTCTGCCCTATGCTCTAGGGGGAAGCCACTCTCAACTCACTTCTGCATGTTGGAAAGGGCAGCTAATGTCTTGCCCCCGCCCCCTCCCCAGCCAACTCCAAGGGTAGAGATGAAGTTACCTAGTTGGTAAGGCCAGAAGGAGGACACCAGGCCTGTGTGGCTGAGCCCCTCTGGGCAGTCCTTCCAAGCAGCCTGTCCTTAGGACATGTACACTCTGCCCTTCTCCATGCACCAAGCTTCTGGGACTCTGATTAAGGCAAACTGTTGGGAATCTGCAAACACGGGGGCATTTAGGTGACTCAGTTAAGTGTCTGCCTTCGGCTCAGGTCATGATCCCAGGAACTTGGGATCGAGTCCCACATCAGGGTCCCTGCTTAACAGGGACCCTGCTTCTCCCTCTCCCTCTGCTCCTTCCCCTTGCTCATGCTCGCGCACACGTGCGCTCTCTCTCTGTCAAATAAAATCTTAAAAAAAAAATCTGCAAATACAGGCCATCAGACCAACGGAGCTTTGAGTAATAGAGGCGACATCTTGATCTATATCTAACTCCTGATTTCTCATTTGATTCCAAGTTCCAAAAGGAGGAGACAAGGTGCAGATTATTCTTAGAAATGCCCAGGGCCTGTGTGCTGGCCGCTGGGCCAGGGCTGACAGTTCAGCAGCACGCAAGACCGACAAGGTCCCCGCTCTCTGGGAGCTCATCACATTCTAGCAACGGGGGGGTTGGGGGGGGTGTGGGGGAGAGTCACAAGTACACGCTGCAAATGTCCAACCAGCTCATCCCACCAAGAGTCACGTTAGCAGGAGCGCGCCGGCTGCTTTTGACTTTGCAGCCTGAGGTTGGTTTTGGGGCGTGATTTACATACAGTAGAAATTTCCCTCTGTTTAGTGTACCGTTCTGAGTTTTGACGAGCAGTTGGACGGCCGTCACCAAAATACACAGAAGAGTTCATCTTCCCCAAAATCCCTCATGCCGTCTTGTACCCCACGACTCTTCCCCCACAACCTCCCGGCACGGCTGAATCAACCGAACCGGGAAACAGCCTCCCGCCGCGTCGTTACCGAGCGAGCGCAGCCTAAGGCATCAGCACGGATGTGGCTTGGGGTGGGGATGCCCGCCTGCCCTTCCGCGGCGCTGCGCGGCCCGTGAGCCTCCCCCGATGCCCACTAGATGGCAGCAGAGCACCGTCTCCTCCTCCAGGAGCCGCTGCACGGCCCGCCCGCGCGGGTTTTCATCCTCTGCACTGTTAGCACAATTGTGGGGGGAGGGGGGAAGGAGGGCTGTCCTGTGCGTGGGAATATGCTGACAGCAGCCCTGGCTTCTACCCACGAAGACGCCAAGGCCACCCGCCTGCCCCCAGTCGTGACAACTAAAAAGACTCCAGACGCTACCAGGTGTCACCTCCGGGCACAAACGCCCTTGCCCGAGGACCGTCCGTCTACACGAAGCAGGGGACCTCCCCTGAACCCCAGGGGGTCGGGCTGCTCCACAGGCAACCCCATGCCAGCACACAGGGCTGAGGACACCGCCACTGCTGGCTTCTACAGGAGAGGGACAGCCGCGGACCCGACACCCCAGAGGGTGGCGGCATTACCCACAGTTGCCAAAACCGTGGGAGCAACCAAGGTGCCCTTCCTGGAGGAGGCAAATGCACAAATGAACTGTGGCCCGTCCAGATAACGGAATATGCTCAGCGCCAAAGAGAAACGAGCTGTCAAGCCAAGACATGGAGGGAACGGAAGTGCACCCTACCAAGTTAAAGGAGCCCAATCAGAAAGGCTGCACACCATACGATCCTAACCACAGGGCGTTCTGGAAAGGTCAAACTACGGAGACCGCAAGATGACAAGTGCTTGCCAGGGGCGAGGGAGGCGGGCGAGGTGAGCAGGTTGACTTCGGGCGGCAAAACTACTCTGACTGATGCTAGAATGACAGATAAATTCGTCCAAACCAGCAGAACACGCACCACCGAGAATGCTCCCTGATGTAACCTACAGGCTTCGGACGACAACGGCGCGTCACTGCAGGTTCATGGGTGGTAACAAACGCACCGCTCTGGCCCGGATGTTGATGGGGGGGGCGGGGGAGGCCGTGCGTGGGTGGGCCAGGCGTTAGGTGGGAAATCTCTGCACCTTCCACAAATCGTGTGAACCCAGAACTGCCCCGAAAAAAAATTAAGTCTATTCTTTTAAAAAGAAAGAGTCTGGCTGCAGAGGTCTTAAATTCTTGGGAAAACCAACTCAGGTCCTTCCATGGTCTGGGAGCCTCTGTGTCAGAAATGGTGTTTCTTCATTGTTTTGCCACAGACGATCATGATTAAAAGTTGAACGGGGAGCAGAGAGACAAAAATCAGAAAGCTATTTTTATTGAAAGAAAAAAAAATCTCCTTCTATAACTGTTATGGACTGAATGTCCGTGCCCCACCCCCCCAAATTCAGCTGTTGAAACTGTTTCCAATGTGATGGTATTAGGAGGTGGGGCCTTTGGGGGGTGATCAGGATATATGAGGTTATGATGAGGTCATTTATACTTTTTATAAAGTAAAATTAACATAGTTCAGGATATTTTGTTAATTTTGTGGTTAAACAATCTTACAAAGTTTTAGAAAAATGGTTGGTTTTGCATTATGTGCATTTTACTTCAATAAACAAAAAAACCAAGACCTAACTCAGATCCATGCATTGAAATGATATGAAATAGGGGCGCCTGGGTGGCTCAGCTGGTGAAGCGTCTGAGTCTTGATTTCAGCTCAGGTCATGGTCTCAGGGTCACGATCTCAGGGTCACGATCACAGGGTTGTGACACGGAGCCCACATCGGGTTCCACACCCAGCGGGAAGTCTGCTTGATATGCTCTCTCTCCCTCTCCCCCTGTGCCTCCCCACCCCCCACCCACACTCTTGCTCTAAAATAAATAAATCTCTTTTAAAAATTAAAGAACTGATTGTACTGATTTCAAGAATCCAGACAGTGGCAGCAGAGACCAGCGTTTTCCTAGAGGACCCTAGGAAGCTCTGGGAGAGGAACCTCAACCAGATTGACGGAACATTTCTGCACTGTAGAAGCCTATTGCTAAACTGTTCCGGGGAGCGCCTGGGTGGCTCACTCCGTTAAGCACCCAACTCTTGGGCTCAGCTCAGGTCATGATCTGGTGGTGGGATCGACCCCCCCACCCAGGCCAGGGCTCCGTGCTCAGCCAGAGTCTGCTTCAGATTCTCTCTCTGCCCCTCCCCCACTGCCCCTCCCCCCACTTGCCCAGCACACTCTATCAAAAATAAATAAAAATAAACTGTTCTGGATGTATTCACAGCAGTGAATGTGATGTAGGAAAGATGTTAGGGTTCGAAGCTCACGGCCAAGAAAGAATTCTTGAGACGTCTTTGGCGCAAAGGGTGGTTTTATTAAAGCACGGGGACAGGACCCATGGGCAGAAAGAGCTGCACTGGGGTCATGAGGAGTGGCCCATTATATACCCTCAAGTTGGGAGGGGGTTAGGGTTAGCCTGAGCCTCTAAGGAATTTTGGAAGCAAGGCTTCCAGGACCTTGAGGGGGCTAGCTGTTGTTGGGAAAAGGTCATCTTACTGTCTAATAAAACCTCAGTCATGAGATGTATATTGGTCGGTCATATGCTTGGGGGATGACTGCCAACATGTCTCTTGGGAGGTTTAGAGATAAAGGAAGTTTCCAAAGGAATTTTTATATGTTAAAGTAGACTTACAGGATCCTGGGTGTTGGGCTAGGATTGCCTTTTGCCCTCAGCAAAGTATTAACATCAAGGCAGCTGAGTCCCTAGAGGAAGGTCACTCTGCCTGTTTCAAGGACTTGTCAATGGGCTGTAGAGAGTAAGGAAATTTATGTTTTTTCTTCTGCCTTTGTTTCCCACATCAAAACCAGTTAGGGAGAGGGAGGAGCCTCTCCAGACAAGGGGGGGCGGGTTGGAAGAAGCCGCCAAACTAGGTGGAGTTCTAGGGGTATTTCCATCCCACGGGAATGATAACGGATCAGCAGATCTCGGGCCAGTGGCTTCACTTAACAGCAACAAAATCTAGCCGTGTCTATGTGGTGTGTGGCAGAACCCGGTGACTGAGACCCGGTGTTACTGTGTCTCCTTGTAAATGTTAGGATGGGTCACCCTCACTCGCTGAGGCCGCTTCTCTGTCTGTCTGATGGAGAACATAGCCCCTGCTTCCTAGAGACGGTGTGACCCTGAGGCAGGGTGCTGTCTCTGAAGCACCAGGCACACAGTAGGCGCACATGAGACTGCGTCCTCCTCGATAATGGCCATCTCAAAACCCTGGCTCACGTGTCCCCTTGATGAGGGCCAGGCACGAGCTGACACCCCACACCCACCCTGCCCCCCAGCTGGGGTACGGGTGACATTCCTGCGGCGCTCTTGCCAGCCCTGAAACTAAGGGAAGGAAAAAACAAATGGCTCACTGATAGAGGTCACAGTCATGCAGGACAGGAGTCGCCCTCGGTTTACAAATGTCCTAGTGATTTACAAGGAAGCAGCATTCTTATCACTAGCCTAAGTTTCAGAGACCCACAGACTCCATTTCCTGGAGCCCAAATATCACCCTCCCCCCCTTAGTGAAGGGGGAAACAAAGGCAGAAAGGAATTTCCTTTTAACCTGCAGCCTATCGATCAGTACTTGAGTACAACATTCCTCCAGGAAACTCCCAACGGTCTTAATGCCTTACTAGAGGGAAAAACCACCTTAGCTTGACAACAGGCAGGCCTCCAGAATCTGGTGCATCTTCTTTAGCATATCAAAGTCCTTTCGGACACCTCCCTTTGTATTTACCTCCCCCAACTCCCAAGTATATAACCAGTCACCCCTCACGCAGCTCTTTCTGCCCACCAGTCCTGTCCCCGAGCTTTAACAAAACCACCTTTTTTTGCACAAAAGACGTCTCAAGAATTCTTTCTTGGTGGTCTGCTCTGGACCCCAGTAACACTCCAAACCACATCGTCCTCACGGGGAGGGCACCCAGAAAGAGTCACTTCGTACATTGTCGAGGACACAATCCGTCAGTCTAACCTCTGGGGAGAGGCCGTATCTGTCAGACTTCAAATGCACATTGCCCTTCATGCAGCTCCTAGATGCCAGGAGAGGAGCAGTGAGTTTTGCTGGAGCATTGTTACCATAGCAGAAGATAAGAGACAGTCTCACGGTGCTACTAGGTAACAGAATGTTATATCCACAATGAAATGTTGTGAAAATATTGAAAGGAGTGAGATGATGTGCATGGACCTCTCCGGAACAATCTTGGATACACGAGTAGGTAGGTAGCTAGGTGGTAGTGGATAGATGGCAGACACATACACACACATACAGATACACGGACAGATACGGACATCGATACAAGAGTAGATCCGTAGATACACAGATACATTATATGCTCGTACACACATACGGAGGCAAGTAGCAGAACAGTACACATGATGTGCTCCCATCTGATAAAGTATTTTTAAAAACATTTGTATATTCGTCAAGTATCTCAAAGAATAATGTAGGAAAAGAAATGAGGAATCTGGGAATTTGTATAAAAGAGATTTGGTAATTTTCCTCCAAGTGTCTATTCTTTTTAAGATCCTATTTGTGGGCCCCTGGGTGGCTCAGTCTATTAAGCGTCTGCTTTCGGCTCAGGTCATGATCTCAGGGTCCTGGGATCGAGCCCCACATCAGGAGACTGCTTCTCCCTCTACCCCTCCCCCTGCTTGTGCTCACTCTCGCTCTCTCCCAAATAAATAAATATTAAAAAAAAAAAAAAGATCTTATTTGTGATTATATGCATTCCTGACCCAAATTCCTTAGGCATAGCCCCCAGAAGCCTTATGACTTTGTCCATCGAAATACTGCTTTGCTAGCTGGTGACCACATGGATTTCACAAACACTGCATGAAGTAAAGACCATTATGAGTATGGGTATTTGATTTCATTATTAAGCTCTGCTACTTACGAGCTGGGAGAGTCTGGGGGAAATAACCTCCCTGAGCCTCTCCTTATCTGTAAAACGGGGAAGACACCTCATGAGACGGTTGGGAAGCTTCAGAAGATGATGCGTGTGGGTTCAGCTGGGTTCCAACACCCTAGACCCAGCCATGGGGCTCTGTCCGTGGTGCTGAAGGATCTGGCCGAGACATGAGAGTGGGAGGGTTTGTGGATAGGCATTTTTGTCTATCGAGGCAGAGGAGGCAAAATCGATGGGGCCAGGAACAATCCCCTCTGCGCCTATAGCCTCTTTGGAAGGTAAGTGGAAGAGAACAGATGAGTGCCTGTATGATACACAGACACAGACACACACAGACACTAGAGACACACAGAGAGACACAGACATACATGCATATATGATGACACACATGACACAGACATGCAGAGACAAGAAGACACACAGAGACACACACACAGGTGCATATGTGTGCACACCCATACACATACACACAACATTCACCTCTCTAAGGATGGCTTGGAGCCCACCAGCCCCCAAGATGCTCTTTCAGTGGAAGGTTTCCTGATCAAACACATTCAGAAAATGCTGCATGTCATAATGTCCCCTCCACCCCCACCTCTGCAATTAAAAGTCTCCTGATGGGAAACAAACAAAAACTTGTTTTATGATTTACTCAGTGAACAAAATCCTGACTTAGCACCTACCATGTGCCCAGCACTGTTCTATGTGTTAGAAAATTCAAATACTGGGACACCTGCGTGGTTAAGTGTCCAACACTTAGTTTCAGCTCAGATCATGATCTCGAGGTCCTGGGACTGAGCCCCGTGGGCTCTCCACTCTGCAGAGTCTGCTTGCCTCTCTCTCCCTCTGCCCCTCCCCACTCCCCCAAACAGATAAATCTTAAAAAAAAAAAAAGAAAAGAAAAGAAGGGAAAAAAGAAGAAAGAGAGAGAGAAGAAAAAGAAAGAAAGAAAGAAAGAAAGAAAGAAAGAAAGAAAGAAGAAAGAAAGAAAGAAAGAAAGAAAGAAAGAAAGAAAGAAAGAAAAAGGGAAAAAGTTCAAATACAACACTTTCCTAAATTCCATGAACACAGGATCCTGTTTTCTCCAAACACCTTATGAACATTCCCTGGAACCTACCCTCCCCAGGGCACACTTTGGGAAAGGTGGTGTCCAGACCTTAGCTAAGCTACTCCAGGAAACTGCTGCCCTGGCACCCCTTCCGCGTGGCCGGATGGCCTGTGGGAGCCTGAACCCGACACTCACCCCTCCCTGAAGCACATGCCCTAGAGTCACAAGCAAAGGCAAGTTCCTGGTGACTCCCCCAACCACCCTTGTGAGCAAGTCTCCCCTGCCTCCCAGTGCTTATAACCATCATACACCCCTTGGTTAAGACCCCTGTGGGGCTCACCAAAACCCCACTCTTTGGGTTTGAGTTGGTCAGTCCTGCCCTGGCCCGGGAACTCCAGAGCACTCCACCCACAGACCCCAAGAAAGGCACGCATCCCAGGTCCTGCCTCTGTCTGCACTCTGCCTTGACCTCCCCACGTGGCCCCTTGAGGCATGCGCTGAACTTCCTCCGGGACCTGTAAGTAATAAACTTCCCTATTTCAGTTTCTCCTGTGGTCTGTTGTTGAACCACAGCTCACCATCTGTGCTCAACTTAATAAATGTTCATTTAACAGTCCTGGTGTGGGGACACATGGAACATACATCCCCAGATAATTGCCTTCATAGCGGGAAATAAGCTGAACAGAGCCATCCCGTGACTGTCTGACTTCTACTCCTTGAGACCTCGCCTCTCCAGACGACCGCCCATTCCCCCTTCCTCACCCCAGGACTTTCTCCACATCGACCCTCACCTGCATGTCACTCCCCTTCCTCCGCCCCCCCCCCCACACACGAGATTAGCTCCAACTGTGCCTGTCACGTTAGGCGATGCGTCCCCAGTGCTTGGAGGATCCCAGACAAGTAGGAAGTGCTCAATAAACACGCATAAGGAAGTAGACGTGGACACGGCAGAAGGAGTGTGAAGTTTGGGGCTTTGGGTTCGGATCTCAGTTCTACTGATGTACAGAAGCATCTGGTAACTGTTCCATCACCAGCAAGGGAGGAGTTAAGGCCAACCCCACGGGCCTTTGTGAGCACCGAGCTGTGAGGGGCAGGAAGTCAGCCTTGCCCCAAAGTGGGCACTAAATACACGGCAGCAAGCGTGATTCTTACTACTGGGCTCACGTGATTGGAAAGGTCAGCCAAATTCACGTGCCCCCGATTTCTTCACCTTTGCCCTGGGTGAACGGCTGCAGGGTAGGCATACCATGAGGACTACATGGCAAGACGCGTGAGAAGACAGGTGCCAGGCATCCACCTGACCAGTAAGGCCCTCCACATCTGCACGCTCGTGGAAGCTCAAGGACGGCAGACCCCAGCACAGAGCACGTGTTCCTTCCCAGGGAAGGACGTCTGCATTTTCTCTGGAGCAGAGAGCCTCCCCACGAGGGCGGCCCTCAAAATCACCCGAAAAGCTCAGTAAGCAGAGTCCTGGGCATCATGGCCACCACAGCCTTCCCCACTTGCAATGCAGAATGTTCAGCCCAGAGTCAACATCTCTGACCTCCAGCACCAACTCGACCGGCTCAAAAGGAAACCGAAACGTATTGGGTCTGTGCCTTGTAAAGACCTGCTTCAGGTCCTGTGACCAAGCACGAGAGAGGTCCCTACCCCTGGGCTTGGGGTGTACAGAGGACTATCATACACACACTAACACTAACACACACACCCACACCTCCAGCCAACGGTCTCCACACAGCGCAAAGACCTGATGTTGCCAGAACCTCCGAGAGGAGCCAGAAACCTGTATGCTTTTACGTGATATGTTCCAACTTAAAATTCTGGCTCGAGATCATGAAAAGGAGACAAAGGGAAGGCAGAGCAGGCTGCAGGAAAGAAGGGGGCAATGTTCACCCCACGAGAGGAAAAACCTGCCAAGGGCTTTGGGGCTTCTTTGATTTTATTTGGTGGTTCTCAACGAGGGGCGACTGTGCCCCAAGCCCAGGGGACATCTGGCAAGATCTGGAGACATGTTCGACTGACACAGGTGGAGGGTGCAACTGGCATCGATCGGGTGGAGGCCAGGGATGCCACTCAACACCGTAACTGCACAAGACGGCCCTCACCACAAAGAATGACCCGGCCCCGAATGTCAGTAGTGCTGACGCCGACAGGGCCTGAGCTAGCCTGTGCAGGCATTAGTTCTCCATATGGGCACACACGGTCTCTTGGGAGGAAGAAACCCTGGAGTCTTGCCATGCAGCCCAGGCTGGACGGCAGGGCTGAGAAGGGTGCCCGACGCGCGGTGAGTGCACCGCAGGCACGAATTACTATCCTGTGGCAACACTGTGGGTAGATGTATCTACAGTGTCACTCCAGGGACTCACCTTTCTGGAAAGCATCGGGACAACAACAATGGTAATATTAATAACTAAGGGACGTTTGTCTAAGTACACAATCATGTTGGCTCACTGAATTCTGCATTAAGTGAAGTCAGCGAGGCTCAGAGAAAAGTGAGTCGCATTCCCAAGCAGAGCCCGGATGCGAACCTCGGCTCCTTGACGTGGCACTGTGCTCCTCTCCAGAAGAGGAATGAACTGTCAGTGAGTCAGCACCAGGCACGGTATCCCTTCGAGTGGGACAGGCAAGCTCTTTGCAGAGCAACCCCGAGGGTCGGAGTTCAGTTACCCAGGGCCACACAGCCTATACGTGGCGGAGTGCAAGCTGGCGCAGAATCTTTCTGGCCCCAGCTGTCAGCACCTGCCCCACCTCCTGGGGGAGGGAGCAGAAGAGGCAGGCCTGAGAGCATAAGGCCTAACTGCTTCCTTCCACCTGCCACCAGTCCTCACCCTCCCACCCCGGCCTCCCAAGGTGTCCAAGGTCAGCACTTCACAGAGGGGACCCAAGGGCGTTAGGCAATGTTTTCTCAAGTCTTTGCGTACGCGTGCCCTCTCTGGACAAACAAGAGCTTCACCCCTCCCCCCTTTTAAAGCAATCAGAGATTTCAAACCAAACTGAACCATGCTGACCAATTTCCAAGCAAGGAAATGCCACTTGAGACCATGCTTTTCTGACCTAAAATCACAACCAAAGAAAGTCTACAGATCCTCCCAGGAGTCAGGCTCCCACCCCCCAGGTGTCCATCCGTGACCTTGCTTTTGGCCCCTCATCCTCCAGATGAGGACCTGAGGCCTGGGGGAAGTGGGGAGCATGACCTGCTCAAGGACAGGGAAACACCAGGTGGCAGATTCAGGGCTCACGCTGGAAGTCTCGCTTCCTCCCTCGCCTCCCTGATGCCAATAAACTGTTACCCCAGAGGTAAAAGGGACATGGAGTCCAGCCATGGCCCTTCAACCAGGCTGCAAACACTCCTTGGCGGGGCCCTTTCTTCCCCAGGACAGCCACTGCAGCCTCCGACAAACCCAGGGACACGGGCACTGCGCTCTGGCCGTAGGTCCCAGGACACCAGAATCACGAAATCAACATCAGGGGGGCCCTATCCTGATGAAGGACCTACTAGCAGGCCCCACCTCACAGGACAGCTGCAATGATCCCATAGGACCATGTCTGTCAGGCACAGAGCGCAGTGCCTGCAACACAGGAAGTACCCCCAAAACCATCAACATCCTTGTTTTCATCCCACCAGCCCCTCAGCTGGCTCCTCCACTTGGACCCCTGTGGGGGAAAGAACTATGCACCAAAGTTCCTCTTCCTCCTCCATGGTATAGCTCTGTCACTGAGAAGTAACGGCCTGGTCAGGGACATTTCCAGCTCTCTGCGCAGTGAGATGCGACCCTGTGACTGCCCCTCCCACACACACACACTTAGTGAGATGTGGGTGGGGGAAGCTGTGCCACCTCCAGGCCAAGTCTTCCAAGAAGCTGGACGTAGGAAGAGCCGGGCGCCAGGTGCTGGGGGAGGAAGCCACGGGCGGGAGCATGGGCACCTCGTTCACTGTGTAGAGAAATGCTACCTGCCACTGTCCCACAAGTGAGGAACGGTCTTGTGTTAACCCACTGAGATTGTGGGAGTCCTCCTATAGGCTGCAGTAAGCAGCCCTACGCTGAACCAGCCCGTTCCTCACAAGCCCGAGGAATATTCCAAGTCCGCCAACCTTCCGTCTGGAAAGCCCACGGCCCACAGCGGGTGACTAGGTTGGGCCACCCTTCAGGACGACAGCCCAGTCTCCACCCCGGCCTGGGAGGGAACAGACCCAGCAGCTGCTCAGCCTTCTGCTGCTCTCCAGCGGCCCAGCCCTTGGCTGGTGTCCCCTCTGTGACTGCAGGGTGGGGAGCCCTCCATTCATGCTCTTGCCCTTCTCCCTCCCAACTCAAGAACCACGCACAGCAGGGACAATCAGATAGTGCGATTTATTGCCCCCGCACCCCTCCTTCAGCCGCGTCCAGGCCAGGAAATAGACGGGACCCTTCTCTGCACGGTACGCTGGGAACAGGGGCTAGTCCTGCTCCAGCACTCCTCCACGACCCCAAATCCAGGAAGGGGAGGAGGGACGAGGGCCAAGAAAAACAACAGGACCCGCAGGGAAGAAGAGACGAAATAGTGGAAGGGTGGAGTCAGGTGGCGGGTTGTGATTAAAAGAAAAACTCTAAAGGGAAAAGGACCCTCTCTCCCTTCCCTCCGTGTGGCCCTTCTGAACCGGAAGGGCCAGCCTGTTCGTTCCTCGCAAGTGCCCCGGGCGGCAGGACAAGAGAAAGAGGGACCAGGGACCCGTCTCTTCGGTCGTGGTTTCCGTCCTCTCTCGGTCTCCAGTTCTCACGCACGGTCTCTCCCGGGCTCGCCGAGAACCAGAAGGGCAGACCTGGCCGGGGCAGGGTGCAGGGTGCGGGCGGGAGGGCCCTAAGGCCGCCCGTCAGCACCGCACAGAGCGGACCACGGCCGGGAGGCAGACGAGGCGGCCGCCGCCCTTAGCGCCCCTCTATACGTCTCGCTCTCCGCTCTCCCGGGCCTGCGCCATCCATCGTCCCCGCCAAGCCCGAGGGGCCCTGCCCCCCCCCCCGGGCCTCCGCCCCTACCGGCCCTCCCCACTGCGGCACTCGCTGCAGCGCCCGCCAGCCGCCTCGTCGTCGTCGTCCTCGTCGTCGTCCCCGCCCGCCCGGTAGTAGCTCTGTCCGCAGCGGCTGCAGACCGACGGCGCCCCCACGGCGTGCACCTTCTTGTGTCTCCGCAGCGCGGCGCCCTGCACGAAGCCCTCGCCGCACTCCACGCAGATGTGCGCGGGCTCCTCGCCCCCCGCCGCCCCGAGCCCGTCCCCGTGCTGGGCTCGCTGGTGGGCCAGGAGCCCCGCCCCGTGCCCGAAGCCCTTCCCGCACTCCACGCACACGTACGGCTTGGGGGCCGGAGCGCGCCGCGAGCGGGGCCCTGGCACCTTGGCCCCCGTGCCCGCCATGGCTGCGGCCGCCGCGGCCCCCTCGCCCGGCGCGCCCACCACAATGATGCCCTCGCCGTCGCCCACTGGGATGGCGATCTCGCCGTCCGCCGCCGCCGCCTCCTCGGGCGCCTTGGCCCGGCGCACACTGGCCGCCAGCACCTTGGCCGCCACGCCGGGGCCCGACAGCTCGGGGTGCAGCCGCAGGTGGCGCGCCAGGCTCTTGGGCTGGCTGAAGCCACGGCCGCAGCGCGGGCACACGAAGGGCTTGAGGCCGCTGTGGGAGCGCCGGTGCTTGGCCAGACTCTTGCTCTGCGTGAAGCTGCGGCCGCAGTCGGGGCAGGCGTAGGGCTTCTCGCCCGTGTGGATGCGCTGGTGCTGCATGAGGTTGGAGCTCCAGCTGAAGCGCTTGCCGCACTCGGAGCAGGCGTAGGGCTTCTCGCCCGTGTGGATGCGCCGGTGCTGCACCAGGTGCGAGCTCTGCGAGAAGGTCTTGCCGCAGTCGGCGCAGGCGTTGGGCCGCTCGCCCGTGTGCGTGCGCTGGTGCCGCGTCAGCTTGGACCAGTGGCTGAAGCTCTTGCCGCACTCATTACAGATGTAGGGCGCCGGTGGCCGCGGCCGGGGCGGGGGGCCGGCCGGGGGCGCTGACTGGGGCGGGGACAGCTTGGTCGGGGGCCAGCTGGGGACGTCATCGTCGTCCATGATGAGGATGTCCACTAGAAGGCAAGAGGGCGGGAGGGGAGGACAGTCAGAGAAACCCTGGCTCGACAGAGGGCCGGCAGCTTCGACCCAGCTCTGCCACCTGCCACAGGGCACGTGCAAGGCCTCCCGCAGCTCACTCACTGGTGCGCCTTCTCAGGACCCCTGTGGCACTGGAGGGCAGCTGGGCCGGGTCAGCGCGAACTCTCCGTGCAGACCTGGCCCTCGGCAGATGCTCCTGTCTCTCTACCTCCTTACCCGCCCTGTTTTCCTCAGAGCATGGCTCACTCCCTGGCATTTTACTGAACATTCATGTGGTCATTCATGACCCACCCTCAAGACTTTTCCTTCCCAGCTGCTACCCGCACACCTGGAACAATGCCTGGAACATAGCCAGGGACTCCAGAAATAACTGGGAAAGAAACAGCATCCACATATGATGGAAGTCTAGGAACTGATACTTGAAGCCCAAAGCACCAAGTGGGGGCAGGGAGGGTCCAGGGAGAGCTCCACTGGAAGGGAGAGGGCGCTCACACCCTGGCCCAGGAGCAAAGGCAAGCCTGGGAGTGATGGCATCACACCTGGGCTCCAGGAAGACTATCCTGGTGCAGGTGGAGGAGGAATAGGACTGGTTAATGGGATCACAGGCCAGCACGGGATCACCTGCCCGGAAAACTGGGAGTGCAACCCGCACGTATCAAAGCCTCTGTTAGAGATGTCCTTGAACATATTCCTGTCCACCCCATGCAGACGACAGAGGAGCATGGGGCCCTAGTCCTGCCAGCTGTGAAGTGAGGACTCAAAGCCTGTCCAACATCTGCACCACACTGGCTCTGAGCAACCTCCCGGGGAAACTGAGCGACGGCCTCCCCCCGGGCAACCTGCTCAGCTCAGGGAATGGCCTGTGTGCACCTGCAACAAGGGTCTTGCTCCCCCAATCCGGCTGGGCCTGGGCCTCAGCGGGACTCCTCCATGGTGCCCAACAGCCCAGCATGGCCCTCCACAGCTGTGCCTGCAGCATGCCTTCCAAGCCTGCATCGGGAACACTGCTTTCCCGCTCCCTCCCTCACCAGACCCCCGCAGCCCCACACCAACACCAGGCCCAGGCCAGGCCCAAAGCGCTCACATGCTGACCTGGGATAACACTCACAAACATGCAAAGGGGCGACAGGAGGCGCTGAGGTGGGCGCGACACGCTTAACGAGCCTCAGTGTGCTTACGTCCTGCAGGGGGACGCTATAACGGAACTCGGGCCTCCACAGCAAGAACCCCAGCACCAGGAAGATGAAGCACAACCTGGAAGAGCCTTGCTCCAGCCCCCTGGCTTCTGCCCACTGTATGGGGTTCAGGGGGTGCCTCGGACCCCTACCTGCTGCCGGTGAGCAGCCAGACCTGAAGGCAAGACCCCTGCTCTTGTTCCAAAGGCACATGGCGGCCTCGGCGCCTCTTTCTGTGGCTCTCAGCACTAAGGACGCTTTCCCGAGGAGCGCGGAGCGCGGGCCGGGGCTGCTCCGCGGCACCGGCAGCTGGAAGGCTTCTGACACGCGCTCCCCGTCACCACCGTCGGCTGCACGGGGCTGTGGAGGGTCCACACTCACTTCGCCACGTGGGTCCAGTTTTCAAGATAATGAACTGGTTCTCTGTCATCCTCTAGTCTCCCGTTCTGAACATCACTACCAAGTCCTGGACTTACACGCATTTGGTGGGTGTCTGTCCACGGCCGTCATGATGGCTTCCAGAGCTACATGTGTCCCACCCCCGCCGCTCCAAGGAGGTGCCACATCCTCCTCGTGGGACCCTGGTGGGCCCTGGCAGCTTCCCCGCCCCCCAGCCTCATGAGACGCTCCCTGCGCATCTACGTGTCCTGCCCAGACGTGTGATCGCTGTTTCTCCAGGAGGCCCTGGTTTCTTCCGGTGGAAAGTACTTCAAGCCCCAAATCTGGAAATGCTCACTGCTTTTTTTTTTTTTTTTACAGTAAAATTCCGCTGAGTTCACACTGACACTTCTTCCCAGACAAATCCGGACCTACAGGTTTTTCTTGAGTCTGTTCTATGTGACGTCAGCATTTCCCTTCTTCAAAAGGGAGAAGAGAATTTGAACAGCCTGTAATTATTCATTTGCTGACCCCACATTACGGTGCTGAGATAACCACCCTAACACCACCACAGGCGATTACAATTCCTGAAAACACAAAGCACGGCTTTGCATGTGCTGCTCCTGACCTACCAAACCTCTCGTGGCCGTCACAAGACCCAGCCCTGCTCGCCGCCCCTCTCTCTCCAGCCAGTGGCTGTCCGAGGCGGACCTGCTAAAAGATCCCTCGGAAGGGCCCAGAACGCTGTGGACTGAGCTCCTGCTGTGCCCTTCCAACCCGTAGGTCAGTTTTTTTTTTTTTTTTAAGATTTTATTTATTTATTCGACAGAGATAGAGACAGCCAGCGAGAGAGGGAACACAAGCAGGGGGAGTGGGAGAGAAAGAAGCTGGCTCATAGCGGAAGAGCCTGATGTGGGGCTCGACCCCATAACGCCGGGATCACGCCCTGAGCCCAAGGCAGACGCTCAACCGCTGTGCCACCCAGGCGCCCCCTGTAGGTCAGTTTTAATGAGACCCTTGGCTCGCCTTTTCTTTCTCTGGGAATCCTAACTATGGCCCCACTGTCTTCTGGCATAAAGCACTGCCCCAGATGCCCCAGATTTGCTTCTTTCCTTCCCGTCCAGTGACCTGGACAGAACACGGCTTGTTATCTGAGGGATACTCCCAGATTTGTGATCTGCTCTTCCAAGACCTAATTTTTACAATTCAGGAAGGTCTTCCTGGCTTGCAGTAGTTTATTCTCTTCCTTTGCTTTGGATTTCTGCAAGGACTTCCACATCCACGCGCTGGGATTCTGACTTTCGTTTTTTTTATTCCGTTTTAACTTTTCTTCATTTCTTTTTGATTTTAAACATCACTCCTTTTTACCTCCAATTTTTCTCAGGGAATGTGTTCTTTTTATTCCTTCTTGAGTTTTCTCCTTCGGTTTTCATTTTGAAATGGCTTTGCTCCTCTTTTCTGCTGAGTCCTGCACCCTCGCTTCTGAGCTGTTCTGATTACGTGCTTCTTCCCCAGGCTGTCACCTGGCGGTGTGTCTCCAACGGGCCTCCCTCTCTGGGGAGATGTTACCTGCCCATTTTCTCTTTTATGCTAACAGTTGTGGGGTGGGAGAGCACTAGTGTTAAGCTCAGTTTGTTCCTGTTGCTTGTTTTTGTGCGGAAGTGTTCCCCAACTCCCAGAGGGCAAGGTTCCCCAACTCTGGGGGGTGAGGCCCCCCAACTCCCAGGAGGCGAGGTTCCCAACTCTGGGGGGTGAGGCCCCCCAACTCCCAGGAGGCGAGGTTCCCAACTCTGGGGGGTGAGGCCCCCCGACTCCCAGGAGGCAAGGTTCCCAACTCTGGGGGATGAGGCCCCCCAACTCCCAGGAGGCGAGGTTCCCCAACTCTGCGGGGGTGAGGTCCCCCGACTCCCAGGAGGCGAGGTTCTCCAACTCTGTGGGGGGTGAGGTCCCCCGACTCCCAGGAGGCAAGGTTCTCCGAGCTCCCTCCTGACGTTCTCACATCATAGCTGAGTATATGTGACACTGTCCCAGGTTCCTGGCTCTGCAGCCCCCGTTTTGATCTGCACCTCCTCCCTCCTTCTTCCCTGTGGTCAAGAACAGGGGTCGCACTTGGTCTTGAGTTCCCTCCCTGAAGGTTTTGCTCTGAGTGGGTCCTGCCCTGGCAGAACGCTTTCTCCGGTTGGCATCAGAGCCCAGGTGTGGGCCCCAGGCCACTCCAGCCCCAGACCTTCCTGTGGCCCCGAGTTCCCTGCTCCCGGTCTGGACAGAACACCTCCAATCCTAGCTGCTGGCCTCTGTGGGACCACCCCCCAAGCTTTCCAATGAACCCCTAAGGGCTATTTGGGGCTCCTCCTTGCTTCCTTCCCTCCAGCACAATGCCAACACCACAGGCCTGTGGCCATGGGTTTGTCCCCATCCAACTGTATTTTGGGGTCATGGGGGCACCTGCACATCTAAGGTGTGTGTCATCAGCGTGGCCCTAGGGATCGGGGTTTTGCCACATGGTTTTTAGGTGGAGGCCTGGGGAGGTTTAAGGACTGCCATCATTCTGGGCTGGACACAGCATCCTAGGTGAGCCCTCCAGAATGACTCTAAAGGGCACTGCAACACGAAAGCCAGAGCTCTGCAGAGGGAGGTCAGAACCCCGTCCACCCCGTGGGTGACTTCCAGGACACCAGCTGACTTCTTTCGTGTTGGGAGAGCTCCCTCCTCAGAATCACGATGTCATCTTTATTTATGTGTTCGTTTTTTGGACTGCTTCCCATTTTGAATACCCTGTAGCTAAAGCCCCAGGACAGGCCTGGATGGCTCTCCCAGCCCGCCACCGCCTGACTCCGGGCCTCTGACCAGCTGCACCCTGGATGGCCAGGCTGGGGCCATCAGAAGGAGCCCCAGGCAGGTCGGGAAGGGATGCCCTCCCCCGGGGAGAGCGCGGCAGACCCTGGCTGCTCCCCATGGCTGTTTCCACCCCCCACCTGGCTGCCTCTCCGCTCCAGCACTCTGCCTGGCAACCCAACCTCGCAGGACCGCCCAGCAGCTGGAGAGGAGCACAGGATGGACAGGAAGTGCTTCTAAAGCACCAGCCACTGTGAATAACGCCACCCGCTCAGTCTGCACACCATTCCCAAAAATATCAAAATCCAGGGATGAAAATTAGAAAATTCCTGAGGTTTCACAAATGCCCTGGGCAGGTCCATGTCATGGAAAGGAAATGTGACCCCTTGGCTCTTTTCAGTCTCGTGCAAACACAGCTGCCTGAGAAGCACCGCCCAGGTGACCGGCTGTCTGCCCTCCACAGCCCCGAGCTTCCAACTGGGCCACAGCCCAGCAGCAGGGGTCAGCTCCGTGTGGAGTAGGCCAAAGGCGATCCACACGAAATCGGGCAGGAGGAGAGCGAGCACAGCACCAGTGCTGCCAGCAGGGAGCACCGCCCTGAGACTTTCGCTTCAATTGCACACGAACACACACGCGGCTGGGCTGAGGGCGTGTGCAGAACGACTCAGGCCTTGACAACAGTCAGAAGAAATGCCGTGGGTCGCCCTCTGCCATGTGTCTCAAGGTGCCTCTTTGTCATGAGGTGGGGTCACCCAAGGCAGGGAGACACGGGGCGGGGAGGCTCCAGCTTGCGGGGACACAGAGCTGGAATGCCCTTCAGACGACATCCCGTGCTGGAGCCCGCCAAGACCTCCTCACCTGCACCTGAGGCCCTACTACCCAACCCGTGGTCTCCAAGGGGCCCTGAGGCAAAGCCTCCCTTAGGGAAGGAGCCTCGGGCTCCTTCCCCCACAGCAGCCCCAGAAAGCTTTCCAAAGCACTCCTGAGCCCCCAAGGAACGCCTTTCTCCCTGGGGTGACAGTGCCGGGGGCTGCCCACGGCCAGGCCCCTCTTCTTCACCAGAAAATCCCAAGCACAGGCCTGAGCCAGGTAAGGCAGGCATGGTGACCCTGAAGCCACCTACCACCTCCCATGTCCCCGATCAGGCCTGCAAGATCCACATCGGATTGCCGGGAAGAGAAGCCGAGGACCAGCTCTGCCTCTGCCCCACCCCCTTCCGTTCGGCAGGTGCCTCAGACACACGAGGGCCAGGGCTGAGGCACCACCTCAGGAGTGTGGGGGTGGCCACCCAGAGCCAGGACGTCTGTGGCTCGTGGAGCAATGGCTGAATTAACCCGTTTGGAACCACCCTGCGCGCAGCCTGTTGTCCCAGACCGCTACACACCCTTCCAGCTGAAGCCACGACCAGCAGGGCTCTTGCTGGTCCCGCCTCGCTGCTGCATCCCCTGCCTCAAGCTGTCCATGGGGGCCTCCACTCCACAGCCAGCTGGGCCCTCTCCAGCCAGGGGCCCGCACCTCCCGTGGTGGGGAGCCCCTTCCTTGGCAAACCCTGCCCAGCCCCCAACAAGATGGGCCCTCTGGCCAGGCGGTCTCCACTGCAGTCCCCTCTGTAACCATGACCAGCCTGTGGGCCTCATAGAGGCAGGGACCTCGGCCTCAGGCACACTGTCCCCAGCCCCTCACCCACAGAGGCAGTGACATGGGGGCAGAGCGCGCCTCCGTGCTACGGATGGGGTGCGGCTGACTCCAGGCAAGGCGAGCAGTGCAGGGCATGGGTATCACTCCCGGCAAGCCAGGACCTCCCCTCCATCTCCAGAAGCTCACGCTGGTGGCTGTGGACAAGGGTGGACGCAGGGACTGGGTGGAGGTCAGGACAGGGTGGCATTCAAGGTGCCAGGCGGTGGCGGCAGTGGCAGCTGGGGCCAGGCAGGCTCCGTGGCCACATCCAGAATGTATTTTGTGAATGGATGCTCGATGAGCCAGAAGTCAGATGGCGGGAAGACTCCAGGGTCGGCTGTGCCATGAGGCTGCAACTCAGGGCTCTAAGAGCACCTTCCACCCGCCCTCTTCAGACCTGGGGCCAGGTGGACCAGCCCACCCCGCCCGCCTTCTCCAGGGGGCCAGCACAGACACCGACCCCTGCCCTGCAGGCCAGAGCTACCACGGGCGTCAGGCCGGAGTCTCAGGGTAGGAGTCTGGCACGGTCACCCCACAGGAGGCCCCACATGCAGGCAGGGAGGACCTCCCAGGGCAGGCCCAGAACCACGGGACGCACACCACTTAGAAGCATCCAGGCACATGGCCCGTGAGCAGAGCAAAAGGGGGTCACAATGGGGTGGCCCCGCAGCAGGGGGTGGCTGGAGCAGGGACGTCCAACAGATTCCCATGGGGGAGAACAGGCTCAGGACAGCAGGCTGGACGAGAGGGAGGTGAGAACCTGCCCGCACGTCTTACAGGTTTATAAGGAGCACGAGTTAACGGAACACTTGTAGGATTAGACCTCACTTACTCCAAGACACATGTACGTTTTGGAGAAAACTGGGGTTGCTAACTCAGACTGGGTGTTTTGTTAGATGAGGTAAGCGTTCTGTAGCTGTCGTTTCGTTTTTGCTCTTAAAGAGCCCGCACCTATGGGTGCAAAGACAGGACATCTGGAATGTTCTTTAAACTCTCCAAGGGGGAGAAATGGGTGCAAATGGAGAAGTAAGACTGGCATGGGGTCTCTAACCCTGAAGCTGAGTGCTGACAGAGTCACAACGTGACTGAGCTCGCACGTTCCCATAATACACAGCCTTGGAATTTAATTCTAAAAGGGTTAGAAGGCCAAGGACGTGCATCAAGGGGAGGCGGGGGAAGCAGTCCCAGAGGCGCACAGTGGGGAAGGATGGGCATGGTCCTCGCCACAGAGGGCAGCTGGGTCAGAGTGAGCACGGAGCCCCCACGACTCAGTTTCCTCCTCTGTAACCAAGGTCTGCCTGCAGGGAGCTTCTCTTTATTCTTTATTCCAGGTCATCTTACATTAATCCGGGGGGGAGGCCGATAGGCTCTAAAAACCCCCAACCACGGTCCAGGTCCCTGTGGCCCTTCCTGGGGATGACTGCGGGATGCTGGCACCGAGGCCGAGACCCAGCGCCCGTTGTGTGCGTAAAGTTTTACTGCCACGTGGTCGCACCCACTCACTTCCATATTGGCTGACTGCCTGCCTGCTGCAAGAGCCCAGGGTCTGCAAAGCCGAAAACATCTCCCCTATGGCCCTTTACATTAAAAAGTACGTTTGCTGACTGACGCCGGCATAACGCCCGGCACGAAAACACACCAACAGCAGC